>NC_056750.1:836955250-837110250 GCF_019279795.1 Protopterus annectens | reverse complement strand
ATGTGTTCGAGATATGAAGGCCAAGAAATTCACCTCACGAGGAATGTTTACGAAGTGAATCTTGGCATCCATATACAGAACACATAATAAAAGGTTATGTTTTGAGATCCACTCTTAATTCTTTGTAGTGCATGAAGTTTTATATGTTACATGCACCACTAGTCAAATTAAAGAAAGAGATAAATGTTTTACCGACTATTAAAGCTATAAAGCACTTAACAAGCACTGTCAGAAAGGCAGCTTAAGACAGAGTCTTATGTTAAGGAAAGTCATGGGCAGATAACTAGTACAAACAGTGGGCAGAAATAAATTTGTTTTGAATTCTGTTGCTGTCCTTTGGTGGGCAGTACTAGCACATTTAACTGCCTTGCATGATACCTGATCTTAACTAATGATGCAGGGGTGCTTAACAATTGTTAAAATCGGGTCTTGTGCTATGGAAGCTCTTAAGTGGTTTGGATTTTTCATGAAATCAGAGTGTAATCACAGTGCACTGTACACTTTATATTTATTACCGGTAATGAAATGAGTGTAAGCTGCATTTCAGAAGCCTGTTTGTTTTTAATAAAAGCTGGCCTGCCCTAAGACTACATGTAAACACTAAACAAACTGGTATCTGTAGTCATATAAAATAAAGGGAAGTAGTTCTGTTGCCTGTGTTTGACAACTGCTTTTCCCTACTTGGTATCAGAGAATAAATAATTAGTGTAGTCAACTTTTACTTTTTATAAATACATACAGTTAATTGCTTTATTTTAGAATCAGTCACTTGCTAATTAATAGATACCTGTTATACAGAAATAAGACTGTTTTTATTATTTCACACAAAATTAATGTCTCCTCCTCATGCCAGTGTGATAAATGCATAAACACTATAGTAGAAATTCTTTCAAGTTAGGCCAGCTCACAATATTTATACAATTAAACTGAAACATCATGACTTTCTCTAGGATTCAAAAACACTCTCCAGTCATGCTAGTTATCTAATGAAGGATGGTCAATTAGCTCAGTGATGAAAGTGCACAATTCAGAGACTAGTACGCTTGCAATGAGAAAGACCACATTATTGATTCATTAGCATTTTCTGAACTGCACACTAGTGCCATCTAACCTGACTGTAAAAGTGGGCTTCCTGGCAGCCTTTGCATCACATTAGTAAATGCACTGCTCTACACACACGCACATGTGCGCGCGCACACACACACACACACACACACACACACACACACACACACAGACACACACACACACACACACACACACACACACACACACACACACACACACACACACACACACACACACACACACACACACACACACACACACACAGAGCTTCATTCATGTCTCTAAAGAAAAGTGCACGCACACACATATACATATTAGCACCCACCATACTCCTACATCTTTACTAAACTTACCTGCACTGGCAGTACTTCCATATGAATAAAGAAGTGACTGCCATATTTTTATGGTGCTCACTTTCTCCTCTTAGAGTAAAATTTTAATCAGAACAGCAAACTGGAAGCTGTAGATATTTCCAAAGGACAGCACATGGATAATTAGGATTGGCCACTCCCCAGACTGCCAAATTTGCATGCAGCACTCCCTGTGAGACCTCAGTCCATAGTGAGGTCCCCACAAGGAGAAAGCCTTAGTGGTAGAGTGGGAGTCCATAGTGAGGTCCCCACAAGGAGAGTGGGAGTCCACACTGAGGTCCCCACAAGGAGAAAGTCTCAGTGATAGAGTGGAGTCCATAGTGAGGTCTGCAGAAAGAGAAAGCCTCAGTGGTAGAGTGGGAGTCCATAGCAAGGTCGCCACAAGGAGAAAACCTCAGTGGTATGGTGTGTCTCTGAATCACAAAGGTTTAGCTTGATGGGGAGCACATGTGAGCTCAGACTTGATCGTCATGCTAATCTTTTCTGAATTCCGCTCAGTGCTTTGTTTTGATGATTACCAAACAGGAAAAAGAGAACCCCAAACCCTACAGACATAATTTTCTTGCACAGTGGTACTGTTAGAGAAAGAGTTTTTGATAAGGTAATATGTAGGGTTAGGGGTTATGGGCAGCGACAGGGTTAGCCCACATGAGTAAAGTTGTATAGGGGAGCTTAGAGGACAAAAGTCTGTGAAGGCTGCCTGGACATGTAATGTTCTGCCAAGGTGTTACTCCACTAAGGATAATGGATTACAGAAGCTATTGTGGTGGTTTGATGGTTAGCAGGCATGCAGGAGAAAACTACAAAAAAAATAATAATAATAGTCATCATCTTCTATTTCATAGCCATCCTGTACAGGTATCTGTAGCTTAAATAGACAGTCACATACTCCTAGAGCTCCAGCATGGCGATGACTAGCTAAGATGTGAACAATTTGCCTATAACAATAACACTAATAGAACAAAAATTCTGATTTCCTCATTTAGTCCATAACTGGCCCTTACTGATTACTAAACTTGTCTTGCTTTTGCACCATCAAACAATGTCTTTTACAAAGGCTTTAAGTTATTCCACAATGGACTCAAACACATTTCAGTGCAGGAACATAAATCAGTACAATATAATTTCTTAAAATGAATAATCAGCTACTAAGGTAAAACCTTACCAAGTGATAACTTGCACATGAATTCGTCTAAAGCCGCAGAAGAGTTCATGTTGGGGAGCTCCATATTAGCTGGTTTTAGGTATTTTGTCTAAAATATAAATATAACTTGTAATACAAACAATGTACCAGCTCATAGAAAAAAGTAACTAATACAACTGGATACAGCTGCCAAATTTCAGAAATCATCTAGTGATTTTTTAATAGATAAAATATAACAGGAACTTAATTTATTGTGTATGCTGTTTTATGACTTGATGATGGAATTCAGAACAGAGCTGATGCTGTTAAATCACTGCATTTCTACGTTATACATTTGTAATTACCTGGAAAGTACAGTGCTGCTTTTCATGTACAGCTGGTAAATCACTGTTAAATCACTGCATTTCTATGTTATACATTTGTAATTACCTGGAAAGTACAGTGCTGCTTTTCATGTGCAGCTGTTAAATCACTGTTAAATCACTGCATTTCTACGTTATACATTGTAATTACCTGGAAAGTGCAGTGCTGCTTTTCATGTACAGCTGTTAAATCACTGTTAAATCACTGCATTTCTACGTTATAAATTTGTAATTACCTGGAAAGTACAGTGCTGCTTTTCATGTACAGCTGTTAAATCACTGTTAATTCACTGCATTTCTACGTTACATAGTTTCATAGTTTCATAGTATAGTACTAGGCTATCTGCCCTGGGGCATTTGTAAGCCTAGCCATAGTGATGTGGCTTTTGCCACCCCATGAAATGGTACAAAAATGTACAGAATAAATCTAGAATACTGTGCCTCTGTCTAGTAGTGACACAATGAAGGTCCCCTTATATAATAGAATAAGTTTATTGTGCCCCTGTCTAGCAGTGACACAGATGTGACCCCTGGGGTAAATTTACGATCTCCCATCCACTCATCAAGATTTCTCTTGAAGAGAGTCAGTGAGGGACTCTGCCTAATACGAACTGGGATCCTGTTCCAAAGCATGGGAAGCCTCTGGGTTATGAATCTATCCCTCCAGCATGTCCTATTCATACTTGTGCCAAGGTTTAAGTCTTTAGCTCTCGTGGTCCTGATGGATTTGGATTTTTTGAGGTGGAGCATGTCCATCAGATCCTGATTGGACATGGCCTTGTACGTCAGGCAGAGATCACCTCTGAGCAGGCAGTATGCTACTGAACAGAGCTGAAGTTTCTTTAGTCTGGCAGAATAAGACATATGTTGGAGACCCTTGATCCTTTTGGTGAGGTACTTTTGTGGTCTCTCCAGCTGTTGCAAATGCCGGGTGAGGTACATACCAAATGGGGCATTGTACTCAATCATGGGTCTGATGAGGGAGGAATATAGGGGTACAATGACATCCTTGGATCTGGATGTGAATCCCTTCATGATGAGGTGTGCAAGGTAGAATGTTTTTCTAACCACTTTGGCAACGTGGGTGTCAAATGAGAGGTCGCTGTCTACTTGGGTCCCTAGGTCTCTGATTACTTTTTCCATACTCAGTGGGTTGCTGTCTATGTGATAATTTGTGGGTACTTAGGGATGACTATACATTTTTTGGCATTTAGTTTAAGGCCGTGACTACGGCACCAGTTGTCCGTTTCAGTGAGGCCTTTTTGTAGGATGTGTGTGTCTACTGGTGTATCGACTATGGCGCCTAGTTTGCAGTCATCTGCGAACTTTGTCAGCCACAGCCCTCCCATGTTTGCTTTAACATCTGAGAAATAAATGCCGAACAAGAGGGGTCCCAGGACAGATCCCTGTGGGACACCACTTGTGACTGGCTTTGAGTCTGACATTGCTCCAGCGATTTTAACTTTATGGGTTCTGTCCTTTAGCCAGTTTTCAACCCATCTAGTGACATAAGGGTTTACTTTTAAGCTGTTTAGCTTATCTATGATGCCTGAGTGGGGTATTGTGTCGAAGGCCTTAGCCAAGTCCAGGTATGCTGTATGGACTGCTTTGCCCTCATCAATGGCTCTAGTGACTGTTTCGAAAAAGTCAACCAGGTTTAAAAGGCAGGATCTGCCTTTTACAAAGCCGAACTGGGTGGGGTCAAGTGTCTGTAGGTCCCCTATGTCTCTGTTTATGAGTTCCATAATGATTCTTTCCATAGCTTTGCAGACCAGGCTAGTTAAGCTTATGAGGCGGTAGTTTCCAGGGTCTGTAGAGGCAAACCCCTTGTGGAGTGGGACCACTGTTGCTGTACGCCAGTGTTCAGGTACATATCACGAAGTAAGGCTAAGGTTAAATAGCATTTTTATGTGTGGGTTTAGCTCCCCTTGGAGTTCACATAAAACGCACCCCGGGATACCGTCAGGTCCCATTGATGCTGTGTTTTTTGCTTTGTTTAGGGCGGTTCTAACTTGGACATCTGAGATGACAGGGAGATTACATTCAGCTGGGATAAGTATTTCTTCTTTTGGGGGTGAAGGAGGGGAGAAATTTGCACTGAACCTATCAGCCAGAATGTTAGCAATATCTGTGGGTTCAGTGTGTGTACAAATCTGTAATTACCTGGAAAGTACAGTGCTGCTTTACATGTACAACTGTTAAATCACTGCATTTCTAAGTTATAAATTTGTAATTACCTGGAAAGTACAGCGCTGCTTTTCATGTACAGCTGGTAAATCACTGTTAAATTACTGCATTTCTATGTTATAAATTTGTAATTACCTGGAAAGTGCAGTGCTGCTTTTCATGTACAGCTGGTAAATCACTGTTAAATCACGGCATTTCTATGTTATAAATTGGTAATTACCTGGAAAGTACAGTGCTGCTTTACATGTACAGCTGTTAAATCACTGTTAAATCACTGCATTTCTACGTTATACATTTGTAATTACCTGGAAAGTGCAGTGCTGCTTTTCATGTACTGCTGTTAAATCACTGTTAAATCACTGCATTTCTACCTTATACATTTGTAATTACCTGGAAAGTACAGTGCTGCTTTTCATGTACAGCTGGTAAATCACTGTTAAATTACTGCATTTCTACATTATAAATTGGTAATTACCTGGATAGTGCAGTGCTGCTTTTTATGTACAGCTGTTAAATCACTGTTAAATCACTGCATTTCTACGTTATAAATTGGTAATTACCTGGAAAGTGCAGTGCTGCTTTTCATGTACAGCTGTTAAATCACTGTTAAATCACTGCATTTCTACGTTATAAATTTGTAATTACCTGGAAAGTACAGTGCTGCTTTTCATGTACAGCTGTTAAATTACTGTTAAATTACTGCATTTCTACGTTATAAATTTGTAATTACCTGGAAAGTGCAGTGCTGCTTTTCATGTACAGCTGTTAAATCACTGTTAAATCACTGCATTTCTATGTTATAAATTTGTAATTACCTGGAAAGTACAGTGCTGCTTTTTATGTACAGCTGTTAAATCACTGTTAAATCACTGCATTTCTACGTTATACATTTGTAATTACCTGGAAAGTACAGTGCTGCTTTACATGTACAGCTGTTAAATCACTGTTAAATCACTGCATTTCTATGTTTTAAATTTGTAATTACCTGGAAAGTGCAGTGCTTCTTTTCATGTACAGCTGTTAAATAACTGTTAAATCACTGCATTTCTACGTTATAAATTTGTAATTACCTGGAAAGTGCAGTGCTGCTTTTCATGTACAGCTGTTAAATTACTGCATTTCTGCATTATAAATTTGTAATTACCTGGAAAGTACAGTGCTGCTTTACATATACAGCTGTTAAATCACTGTTAAATCACTGCATTTCTACGTTATAAATTTGTAATTACCTGGAAAGTGCAGTGCTGCTTTTCATGTACAGCTGTTAAATCACTGTTAAATCACTGCATTTCTACGTTATAAATTTGTAATTACCTGGAAAGTACAGTGCTGCTTTTCATGTAGAGCATGCACAGACTGCAGCCCATAGTGCTGAGATTCAGAAAGGACTAGCCCAGAAGTATGCTTGTATGAAGCTGATTTAACTCTGGTGACAGCCCTTTTCAATTCACAGACAGCCCTAGCATAGTGATTCTATGTGGTCTGCAGAATCACTGCCATGTGATGTCCCCAATCCCCCATAGCTTATTCCAATGTTAATTGGCAATCTGGGGTTGTGGCATATTATAATGAGTCATGTGCTCTTTCACAAACTGCCTGTGGTAAGGGATTTATGCAGCATATATTAACATTATCAGCTGTGTTAATTGACATAGTAAAAGGCCATGTTCAGCCATTATTTTCTAAAGGAGAAACAGCATTAGAGGTAAGTTTTAGGATATTTAGTGGATAGGTAGTAGTCTGGGGTGTCTAAGTGTGTGTGCATGTGGGCAACACCAATATATCTGTCTGCAAATGGATGACTGATCTTGAGTTAGTGTGTGTCACAATAGAGTATTTAGTTAGGGGATAGATAGAGTATGTACATGTCTGTGTGTGTGTGTGTGTGTGTGTGTGTGTGTGTGTGTGTGTGTGTGTGTGTGTGTGTGTGTGTGTGTGTGTGTGTATGTATGTGCGTGTCTCTGAGGAGGGCGTCATATCGCTAGACTCTCCTGAACAAAAACTGTAATACTATGAGAGAACACTAAACACTAGGAACTTTTACATATCATGCTAAGTCTTATATAAAGTTAACAGAACAACAAGATTTGTAGCACAAGTGAGTTTCTGAACAATTAGAAGTCTAGAGGAAAACTAAACTCTAGGGACTTTCTCCAAATATTACACAAAGTCATGAACATAGTTAATAGAAAAGCAGGTATTGCATCACAGAGCCTATTCAGAGCAAGAATATGAAACTCAAATGTCTGACATTACTGACTGACTGTAATGGTCCATATGTTATGAAGGACAAGACAGTTTTTAAGAGGTAAAGTCATGGACGTTCTGTTGAGTCAAGGACATTTAAAAGGTATTGGATGTGTTTGTGCTTGTGTGTGTGTGTGTGTGTGTGTGTGTGTGTGTGTGTGTGTGTGTGTGTGTGTGTGTGTGTGTGTGTGTGTGTGTGTGTGTGTGTGTGTGTGTGTGTGTGTGTGTGTGTGTGTGTGTGTGCGTGTGTGTGTGTGTGTGTGTGTGTGTGTGTGTGTGTGTATGTGTGGAGTGTGTGTGTCGTCTGTGTGTGTGGAGTGTGTCTGTGTGGAGTGCGTGTGTGTGTGTGTGCGTGTGTGTGTGTGTGTGTGTGTGTGGGGGGGTGTTTCTGAATGTGTGCATATGTGTGGGGGTCTGAATGTGAGGATCATATGCCAGTCTGATATATGGGCCATTAGTGGTGACTACTGCAAACGTGGTTGTGGTAATCACAACATGATTCACAAACATGCAAATTAGCTGATAATGAGGTATTTCCTCATTGCAGTCAGTGGCGTAACTAGGGTAGGGTGAAAGAGGCAATCACCCTGGGTGCTGTCTTATCAAGGATGAAATTCATCCATGAAAAATAAAAAAAATCTACATTTAAAACAAATATATATTTTTATTTCCCTTTAATGAAAATGGCAATGTATATGCCCTAAATGGATGTCAGCGACACTCCTGTGTATCTCATGCCCCCACTTAAATAATCTTGCTGGAGTACCACCCAGGAAAGACCTGTGATTGACTGTGCAGGTAGAGGGGGAAGTGCTGAGGTGCTAGAAAGACAGTGTCTTATGCTGTATCACTGGTGCCCAGAATATGCGACTTAGGTTTCAAAAATGCTTTATCCTTCAGCTCACTCTGGGTGCATTTAGTGTGTTGGGGAGAGATACCATGGCAGAGAAAACAACATGCCTCTCAAGTAAGTAGGGTTGGTTACTAGTATGCTTCTTGTGCAAACATGGACAGACTGCTGAAAGGGTCAGTGTGAAGAAATTTTTATTTTGGTGCTTGTGCATACATGACAGACTTCTGAAGAGATATTTGGGGGCAATGTTTCATTTTGTGTCATTGAAGTGCCTGTGCATATATGGACAAACTGCTGAAGGGGTTGGTGGGGGAACTTTTATTTCTGGTGTCATTTGAGTGCTTGTGCATACTTGGACAAATTATTGAAGGACTTACCAGGATGTTTAGAGAAAGAAAGAAAGCAAATGATGCAGCTACACTGCCAGATAGGCAACAGTGTAGCAAAGCCAAACACGATTTTAATGTATATTCCTGATTTTAAAACAAGGATCTAGTTAATCCTTTAATGGAAGATTAAACCCCTTGATGATCAGGCTCACTGAAATATAAGTGTTTTTGCAGGGAAGACAGGCTACCCTGCATCCTGAATGTGGGACAAACCAGTCACACCTTCCAAATGGATATTACTAGTTCTTTTTAGTCATTGATAAAAGTAAACTGTGTCTCTCTCTTTGAAGCAGTTTCAATATGTTATACCTCTCAACCCCTTAATGCAAGAAATCTGGACAATACCTAAAATAAAGGGGTCAAAGGCCCAAAAATAGGGAAGGTTTCAAATATTGCTCTTCTAAGGTTTAAAGTTAAAAAGTTCCTACAATAACAGGATTTGTATTGTTCATATTCTGAAGGAAATGAAGTCTGAAACTTACAAACGCATGTCATTATTTAGAGAGTTCAGTCCACTGGTTTGCCAGAAGACCACAAATTTAATGAGGTGAAAAACTGAATATTCTGCAAAAAGTTGGACAGTTGATATGTATGGTCAGAAGCAAGGGCTACATATTCCATAGTTTAATACTCTGAAAGTCCCTTTGTTGCCTAGGTGAACAAAGGAGAAAAAATAATAAAAAATGGCTTTGTCCAGTCAAACATGTGGCATCACTTTATTCTGTATTCTTAATAGGCTTTTTGAGGTTTCCATTAGAGCACCTTGAAATAATCACAATTACTGCAGATCTGCAGAATAACAAATTGTGCTGCCCAAAGTATTGTACTGTGTGTCAGAATCAAAGACCGGTGTAGGGCTTTGGAAGCCTTTCATCTTCCTTTGGTGCTTAAGCAGGTGATGAGTACCATGAAATAGGGCAGGTATATCTAATGCAGTATGCAAACATGTACTGGGTTTGATATTTAAGATTATTACTGAGTGTTTTTTTATAAAATGTGTGCTATAACTGAAATTAAGCTAGTTTTAGTTCAGACACTTCCTTTATTGATGGTCAGCATGTGAATTTGGATATATAATTATCATGGTTTGTTTTGTGCAGTAACAAAGGTGCTATGCATGTGTGTAAGTTCATAGGATATTACTAGGTTACCTGCCCTTCTGGAACACTTTAAATCTAGCCAGATTTCCCATCCCAAAGGTAAGAATCAAACCCTGTACCTCGTGCATGTGAAATTAACCCAGTATGACTCATACTGTCAGAAGCAATTAATCCAAGGGACCTTTTTTCTGATATATATATATATATATATACATATATATATATATATATATATATATATATATATATATATATATATATTTCCGCGCACAGTGCGGAATGGGAAAATTTCCTTTTCCGCAATGTAGTGTGGTCTTGGAGTTGGTATATTTAAGTAAGAGAGGTGTGGGGGACAAAGCAGTTTAATTTTTTTTTTTTTCTTTTTTTACTTCAGCGTTCGAACTATTACAAGTTCGAATGTATGGTCTTGACCATATTTGGTTTGAACTTATAATATGTTCGATCTACTGAAGTATATATATATAGATATATATATATATATATATATATATATATATATATATATATATATATATATATATATATATATATATATATATATATTTTATTTCTCTGTTGCTTACTTGCTTAAACTTTGCATTTATCTTAATTTATCTGCTATGTTTGGGGGGGGTCATTTAATAACTGAAATAAGGTACTCAGAGGTACAGCCTACATTCTCTAGTAAAGCACACCCCCATTGCTAAATAGTAAACACACTCAGTGTAAGTGTCTAATATCTTATACCATTGGGGTTTGCTGTTAGCATTCAGTAAACCATACCTTGCTTTACAGATGATCCAGTGCTCACTGAACTAGCACTGACTATTAAAACATTGTGTTACAAGGAGCTGTCAATATGATGTAAGCTTCAGGTACAAATGGTGCCACAATGCACAATAAACTTTGTTGTGCAGTATAATCATACATATAACGTTGAAGGGTCAGAATGTATAGTTTACCTGCTTCTCCCTTGGGTCATGATTTTTCTGTCTGTGCCACAGCCGCAGTTATTTCTGTGCTGCAGTTCATATTTATCAATTTCCTATTAGTATAATTTGTTATGCTGCTGTTGGCATTTGGACTGTATCTGCAAAGAGATGTGGACTGTATGTTTTAGTTTTAATATCTGTGTGTTTTCTTTAAATTGCTAAAGCTGGTGTGTGTTGTCTTTGGTTATGTATCATATGACAGTTAAATGATTAACTCTGAAAAATGTGTTAAACTGTCAATAAAAAATGGTCCTTTTTGACATGGCAGGAAATAACTGTGGCATTTTTTTTCTGAATCATAGCCACTGTGTATTGGCTATTAGTTCAGTTCAGTTTATTTCAAAAACATTTGATTCATTATTTGCTGTTACCACGCATCATGTTAAAATCAAATAAATCCCATTATGATAAATATTACATTTTCTAATCCTTTAAACCCTAAAATCCAGGACATTAATTCTGACTCATTATTTTGCAATATTATTTAATTTCTGTGGACTTTTCCAAATGTCTTACTGCTTCTCTCCATCAAATGAAGTGTATATGCAGTAATGCTACATCTTAAATCAGAAAAGTAGTGTGACTCCTACTACAAACTACAAATTCTTCCAAAGTATCCATAGAATCCCTTTCACTGTCCTAGTAAAATTTACTTTTTGTAATAAAATTGCAAAAAATAAATGTAAGGTGCCAGCTGTTAATATAAGTAACTCAAATCATTTAGAAGTGTTTACTGATGCAGGTATTAGTCTGCTGAACAAACATAAGCATTTAAAGCTGGAACCCTAATGGAAGGATCTGTTTGGAAATTTTAACTGTCTCCCTGATTAATGAGGTAAGAGTTGAAATATATATTGCTATAAGATATAGGTTCATAGGTAAGTACTAGGCTATCTGCTCGAGGGCATCTATAAGCCTAGCCAGAATGTGTTGGCTTTTGTTGACCCTTTAAATTAGTTCCCTGTGCCTCAGTCCAGCAGAGCCATTAGTTCCCTGTGCCTCTGTCCAGCAGAGCCACTGCAGTGATCCCTGGGGTAAATTTTCTGTTTCCCATCCACTCGTCAAGGTTTCTCTTGAGTGTTAGTGAGGGGCTCTGCCTAATGTAGATTGGAATCCTGTTCCAAAGTATGGGGAGTCTCTGTGACAGGAATCTATCCCTCCAGTATGTCCTGTTTATCATTGTGTTGAGGTTTAGATTACAAGAGCGTGTGGCTCTTAGGGATTTGTTTTTTTTTTAGGTGGAGCATGTCCATCAATTCTGGGTTGGACATGGCCTTGTATGTCAGGCAGAGATCACCTCTGAGTAAGAGGTATGCAACCGAGTACAGCTGGGGTTTCTTCAGTCGAGCTGAATAGGGCATATGTTTGAGGACAGTAATCCTCTTGCTGAGGTACTTCTGTGGTCTTTCCAGTTGTTGCAGGTGTCTTGTAAGGTACATCCCAAATGGGGCATTGTACTCTTTGTTGGGTCTGATGAGTGATGAGTAGAGGGGCACAATAACTTCTTTTGTTCTAGATGTGAACCCTTTTGTGATTAGATGGGCCACATAGAAGGATTTTCTAACCACCTTGGCAATATGATTATCAAAGGAGAGATTACTATCTACTTGGGTCCCCAGATCTCTTATTACATTTTCTGTATTTAGGGGACTACCAAGTATGTGGCAGTTCATGTGTACTTTGTTTTTTCCAAAGGGGATGACTATGCACTTTTTGGCATTTAGCTTGAGGCCATGATTTTGACACCAGGTATCCATCTCAGTAAGACCCTTCTGGAGGATGTCTGTATCAGCTGGAGAGTCAATTATGGCCCCCAGTTTGCAGTCATCTGCAAACTTGCTTAGCCATAGTCCTCCTGTGCTTGGCTGTACCTCTGAGAAGTATATACCGAACAGGAGGGGTCCCAGGACTGAGCCCTGGGGGATGCCACTTGTAACTGGTTTAGAGTCAGATCTAGAGCCTGCAACTCTCACCGTGTGGGTTCTATCCATGAGCCAGTTGGCAATCCATCTCGTGACGTAGGGGTTTATGTTCAGGCTGGTGAGCTTGTCTATAATACCAGAATGGGGAATGGTGTTGAAAGCCTTTGCGAGGTCTAGGTAGGCTGTGTGGACCTCCTTTCCCTCATCTAAAGCCTTGGTAACTGTCTCAAAGAAGTCCACCAGGTTTAGGAGCAAACAAAGCCAAACTGGGTAGGGTCCAAGGTTTGAAGGTTCCCAATGTCTCTGTTAATGAATTCCATGATGATGTATATATATATATATATATATATATATATATATATATATATATAACAGGTATATGTAATATTCAATTGTTAACCAGGGTAGAACATTGATCACAACTGACCAATTTCATTTTCAGCCTGGGATACTTTACAAAAGAAGAACATGGAAGACAACACACCAGAGCAGTATAATAATAAATAATTTATTCAATCGCATACAAAGCTTTTGGGAATTCTCCCTTTCTCAGTGTAAAAATATATCACAGCAACAAAGTATCCCTTAAAATCAATTTGAATCAGTCACATGATAAAATTACCACTGAGACAGTAAAATCAATAAATAGTAACTACGATGAACTGATAGACACAGCGTGGTATAAAGATAAAAACAGATGAACAAGTTACACAAAAACTTCACAATATATAACATATACAGTGTTACAACTTCAGCTCTTTTTTCTTAAAACAGGTTTAATGCCAGTAGCTAGATTTAAACCAGGTATATTATCGGCACTGAGCCATAGAATCCAATTAATTTCAGCAACATTGTTAATATTCTTATGGTCTCCACCCCTCTTTCTCTTTATCGGTATCTGAATGACCCTAAATCAAAAACTACGCTGCAAGCCCTTCTCCTTGACATGTTTAGCGAGTGAATTAGTAACTATACCTTTATGTATATCTGACAAATGTACACTCCCCTACACAGAAACATGCTGTGCAAGTGATCAAATAAACCACATTTTCAGTATTGCAATTTACATAGCATGAAAAATTAAATATTCTCTTGCTATTTGGATGCACAAATTCTGTTGAATTCAGAATAAATTTACAACAAGAGCAATTATGACAAGGGAAAGTTCCTTTTTTCCTACTATTCACAATTTCGTGCTTAGGATTAATTTCCCTATAACAAAGTTTTTGTTTTACATTTTGACAATTTTTGAATGTGAAGTATTGCACATCATGTTATTATTATTATTATTATTATTATTATTATTATTATTATTATTATTGTTATTAGTAGTAGTAGTAGTATTGTTATTATTATTATTATTATTATTCATATTATTATTATTATTATTATTGTTATTATTATTGTTATTATTAGTGCCAGGAACTGACTTTCAGAATGCATAAATATATTTTAACCTTAGTCTGTCTTTCAGAAATAACATGTTGAAATGTATCAGTTAACAGTAATTCATCATACTGCCTAACCCAAAACTCGTACATCATTTCGGTTATTTGTTCATTACAAGTCTGATTATTTGTATTTAAATGATTTACTCTCAAAAATCGACTCAACTATTCCTTTGAAAATATGCTGAGGGTGCATACTGTGTCTGTGTAAGAACCTATTTGCACCTCCTTTCTATATATACTTGTAGTCAGTTCATTACTATGTTTCGCTACTTTAATATTTAATACTTCCTGAACTCTCCTTCCTTTTTTGTTTTTTCTTCCATTTCACCCTATTTCTAACCTATTTTTCTCACTTTCCTTTTCAGTTGCTCCCAAGAGTGCCCCCCCACTTTTTCACTGAACAGACAGGAGATCTCTCCCAAGAGAAGAAGACAGTGAACATTCCACTTGAGCTTTAATAATTTTTGGGACCCTTTTTCCCTTGCTAAGGAGACTCAGTGTATGTATTTCCTTGCTTTTTATTTATTTTCTAAGCACTACCTTACCTTGAGCAGCATTCTACCTCAGTGCATGTAAAGGCAGCCTAACACTGGTCTCTGCACTGGCCCCCCCTCCTCCTTGGTCTTTCAGTCTTCTCCCCAAATTGCCTCTTTCTAATCTCTCCAAACATAATCTTCTCTGGGGAACATCTTTCCTCGAAGTGCACCTCCCTCCTTTTTCCACTAGATGGCAGCATATTCCATACATACAGAAGAGTAATACTCCTTCTCCCTGCTTCACAACTTTCCCTGCCTAACAGTGTCGCTGCCCTCCTTTAAGGATCCTGCACTCTCTCATATACTTACTACTAGTGTGCTCCCCTTGAACCACACAAAGCCCCTAGTCATACTCTAATACACTCCTCTATAAAACAAGTTTACAACCACTTACCTGCGCCCCTGCTACAGCTTTCTACTTTCAGCCTTGGGGTTACTGATTGTTTACTCAGGCCTTTCTGTCTCCTTGGCTCTTGGCTCTTCCCACTCCGTTCGCCCTGCGGGCTCACTCCGCTCCCCTACCCTGCCCCCAATTTCCACCCGCCCCCAGTGCTCCTACACTTATTCTTCACCTTCCTGCCACTCCCACTATTCCAGCCTATCCTGTTAAATTACCCCTCCCTCTTCACCAACCAATCCTGATACACCTGCCCCTCCCCTCCCTCCCCATACACCTTGCTCTCTAAACCACTCCCCACCCACTCCTTTCATCTCTTCAACTTTCTCTTTCTATCACCTCCTACCCAATTCTAATTATCATGCCCACCCTTCCTACCAAACTCCTCCTGCTCTCATCCTCTACCATACTTCTATTATACCTTTACCAAATAACCAACTATACCAATTTCCATATACCCTCTCCTCCTTCTTCTCCCCAAAACCTCCTATCGTCCCACTACCATAATATCTCTGCTTCTTTATTTCCCTCCCACCCCTCCCTTCTATCAAAAGTAAAACATTTCCCTACCATAAATAATAAATCCAAACCTAAACCAAAGCCTTTCCGCCGTCCTCCAACTAATTACAAATCAGAAAACAACACCCCCACCTCCCCTACCTTTATCTAGCTGGTGACATTCACCCCAACACAGGCCCTAATTTCTCTCCCTCTATTCTCCCACACTCTAGCAACATACACCCTAACAAAAACCTCAAATGCATTACTATTAATGCCCAAAGCCTAAAAAATAAACTAACTCTCTTCCATGCCTGGCTCAGTCATAACTCTCCTGACATTGCTGCTATCACTGAAACATGGCTAAAACCTGATATTTCTGACTCAGAGTTCCTTCCTCCAGGATTTCATTGTCTCCGGTCAGACCGGCCAAACAAAAGAGGTGGTGGCCTTGCTCTACTTTACTCCAACCTCTTGTCCATTACTCCCTACCCTAACCCCATCCCCTCTTTTAACAACTCTGAAATTGTGATTGGTTTACTAAAAATAAACAACCATAAAAGCATCTGCATCATTTGCCTCTATATTCCCCCTGGTAACAATATCAGTACTCTTGAAGATATCCTCTCCTGGACCTCCTCCAATATTAACCTGGAAACCTTCATTATGGGTGATGTAAATATTGACTGGGGAAAAATCAATAGTGCCAATCCCACTATAGCCATCAACCTATTCAAGTTCACTCAACTTACTAATTCCTTCACTTGACCCAACAAATCTAATCCCCTGGCACAATACTTGACTGGATCCTAGTATCTCACCCAAATAAAATTACAAAATCAGGCGTCACCCCTGACCCACTAGGAGAACATTTCCCTGCCTTCGCCATTCGTGCTACTCCCTTCGCCCCACACTCTCACCACTACATTCATACTCGTAACCTATCTAACTTTAACCCTACTTCCTTCTCTAACTTTCTTAAACTATCCAACTGGAACCTCCTAAAAACACTACCACTAGATGAAGCCATTGACTACTTCAATTCTACATTTTTAACTGTCCTTAACTCCCAAGCCCCTATTAGAACAAAAAGAATCAAAACTATTAACTCCCCCTGGCTCTCTAAAGACATTAAAAAGATAATGCTTCAAAGAGATAAAACCTGAAAAGCCCACCTTAAACATAAGGATCCACAAACCTTCCTCAAATATAAGCAGTTGAGAAACTTAGCCAAAAAGCAAGTCATTAGGGATAAAAAGTCCTACTATATCCAACTACAAGAAAACAATGCAAGAAATCCTAAACAATTCTGGAATTCTATCAATTCCCTCCTTAGACCAGGTACAAAAAGCAACCCATCCCCTGATACCAGCAAATCAGACTTCGAAGTAGCCTCCCTTTTCAATTCATTCTTTACCTCTTCTATCGCTGATCTAACCAAAACTTTCTCCAACAATAACCCTCCCACCCTCCCTGCTCAATCTTCAGTCCCTGCATCCCTTGCCCCCTCCTTTGAACTCAAACCTGTATCCACCAACCTTATAAAGAAACTTCTCCAAAAACTAAAGCCTTGTTCAAATGCCCCTGATAACATTCCATCTTCCTTCCTAAAATTTCTTCTGACTCTATTGCCATACCCGTCAGCATCCTAATAAATAGGTCTTTACTTGAATGCTATGTACCCAAACTATGGCGCTCTGCCTTCATTCTGCCTCTCCACAAGGGTGGCAAAACATGCTCTGTCTCCAACTTCCATCCGATAGCCATCCTCTCCCCTATATCCAAAATTCTTGAAAAATGTATCCACCTGCAACTCTTGCCATTCCTTACCAAACACCAACTTCTCTCCACTACCCAACACGGTTTCCGACCTGGACATAGTACTACCACTGCCCTTCTCTCCTTCTTACACTCTGTCAACTCAGCACGTGACTCCGGTAACTTAGTCTCCTCTGTTCTTCTAGATTTATCCAAAGCCTTTGATACCATCTCTCATTCACTCCTTCTAAACCACCTCTCTAATCTCAACATCTGCCAAAAAACTCTCTCTTGGTTCTCCAGCTACCTTTCAAACAGGTCCCAAGCTGTGAAATGGGCCCAAGCTACCTCTTCTTTCCTTCCTACCCCTACTGGTGTACCACAAGGTTCCATTCTAGGCCCATTACTATTTAACATCTTTATTAATGACTTCCATAAAGCTATTCCCAACACCAAAGTTGTGCAATATGCCAATGATTCCACTTTAATCTGTTGTGCCCCAAATCTAGCAGAAATAAAGACCCAAACACAGATTGCCTTTTCTACCACAGAAAACTGGATGCTCCAAAATCATCTTGCCCTAAATGCAAACAAAACTAAGATCCTCCTTTTTACCCCATCTAAATCATCCTCTCTAGATAAGAACTCATTTTTAATTACTAGTCACAACACCTCCACCATTGAGATTGTCTCCTCCACTAAGCTTCTCGGCGTTATAATTGATGACCAACTAAAATTTAATGACCATATCCAACTAAACATAAAAAAACTCACATAAAACTTGGACTACTGTATAGAAACAACCACTTCCTCTCTCCTCACACCAGACTTACACTTGCCTCTACTTTCCTTCTTCCCTCCCTCCTGTACAGTACTCCCCTCCTCGCTAATTTATCTTCTACACTTACCTCCAAATTGGAACAATGCTACAACAAAATCTCTAGATTTGCCACAAATGCCAAATCCTCCTCTCATCATTGCACCTCCCTCCACTCCTTAAACTGGCTGGAACTCCCCAATCACCTTGACTTTCTCCAAATTTCAACAGCCCACAAATTATTCTTACACCCCTCAAACTGCCCTGCTCTTTCTAATATTCTACAGCCTTATACCCCCCTTAGATCACTTAGATCCTCTCACCAAAACCTAATCACAGTTCAAAAACCTAAATGCCCCGCAGGCCAACTGCTCTTATCCTTTACCCTAGACAAAAAATGGAATGCTCTGCCCTCCTCACTTAGGACCTATACCAACCCAAACATCCTCAAAAAACAGCTTCATTCCTACCTCTACCAAAACAGGAAATGCAATTGCACTCCTCAGCCTTTACCTCTGAGGCTATCCTCCCACTTCTCTCCTGGCTAACCTCACTTACCTACCTAACCTCTTTAATATACTCAGCTTATATTCTTAATTAATACTTCCTGATTTCTTGCCTACACCAGGATTTTTCCCCTTGAATATTTGGGATTTTTTCTTTTACTTCTCAGTCTCTGATTACTGTTATTTGTAATACAATAGTCTATGAAAGTTTTATTGTTACTTTTTATTCAAATTTTTATATAATTTCTTTTATAAATTGTATGTAACTGTATGTAACTAAACACATGGAGCTTTTATCCCCGGGCCTCCACTGAAAACGGGCCCCCAAGCCCAGTGGACCTCCCCGGTAATCAAACTGAAATAAATAAATAAATATCTAGGAAATTAATAGCAGCATCAGAATAGGCGAGTTAAAATTTATTTATTTGTTTATTTGTCATTTGTTGACCGGGTTAGTCCGCCTGAGCTTGTGCCCTTTTTCAGCAGAGGCCCAGGGAGAAAAATCTCCAAAAAACAAGTTTTAAATAGTAATAAGATATATAAATTCACTAATATAGACTTAGCAAATGATAAAATGCACAGTATAATTGAGAAAAAGTAAGTTTCATAAGACATATAAAGTCAAATATGTCAGGAGTAGAACTTTAAACATAATTAAATCAGGAACTGTAAGTAGGGAAGGAGAAGAAGTAGAGAAGGAAAGAGTGGTTAGTAAGACGAAGGCGAGATGAGGAAAAGGAGTTATGTCTAAGGATCAAGTGTTAACTATTATGCTGCAAGATAACATGGGGAGAGAGAGAGAAATAAAAGGTATCAAAAACAAGAAGAGGGGGTAAGGATTGAGAAGGGGAAAGTGGAAAAGTAGGTTGCAGAAATAGTGCCAAGCACAGACATGATGTAGGAAGTAAGTAAAAGGGGAGTGGAAGGGGGGTGGAAAGTGAAGGGGAGTGAGAAGAGAGGGAGGGAGAACTGAAGACAAAATATTAAGTGGGGTGATTGCAGTTACATTTCCAGGCAGAAATTATCTGATTTTTGAGGGCAGTCTTGGAAACATGTTTATGGGTTATAATTCTAAGGGACATAGAAAGCTTATTCCATGCTAGTGTGGGAAGGTAGCTATAGAGGTTTTGTCCAAATATTTTTTTTTTTTTTGGGTTTGTAGACTTGGAGGAGTCCTAGATCAGAGCTCCTTAGGGAATGTAGAGGGTTATAGAGAAAGATGATAGAGGATATGCGAGGGCAGGAGGATGGTTTATTTAAGACAGAGTGGATGATAAATAGTTCAGTAAGTAAGAGGTGGTTGGGAAATTCTAGCCAATTAAGAGTTTTAAGAGCAAGGCAGTGGTGAGATTTAGGTGGTATGTTAGCTGCAAATCTAGCAACTTTATTGTATGTGGTTTCCAGTGTACATAGCAGAGTTGACTCTAGGTTAGTAAGGATCTAAGAGCAGTAGAAGAGGTTAGGTAGGAGGGAAGCTTGGGAAAGTGAAATTCTGGAGTTAGGAGTAAGGAACCATCGGTGTCTATAGAGTAGGCCACATTTTTTATGTGTTTTCTTTATAGACTGGTGTTGTTATTTAAATAGTTTATAAACTCTTCCAAAAACAATACATCTCCATCCCATAGTAAAAAACATGTCGTCCACAAAGCACTTATAGAACAAGTCAGATTTATATCTCACTGAGGCACCAAAAAATATCGGTTCTCTCCCATCTATCTATAGCTATATTAGTATCGATATTGGCTACTGAAGTGCCCATCGCTAAACCTGAAATCTGATGATAAATGTCATCTTTGAACAAAAATACATTGCTACTTAAAACCAAATCGAAAAGGAAACAAAGTCTCAACCTTTCTTGTATCAAAATCACTGTTTTCACATAAAAATTCTCTAAAAGCTTGTATGCTGTAACAATTAGGTATAACAGTAAAAAGAGAATTTATATCTAAAGTTACTAAAATGTAATCAGATAATTGGTTTGGTTCATACCAAGCATAAAGCTTCTATAGAAAATCAGATGTATCACAAATACAGGGAGGGTGATCTAATGGTTAAAGTGTTTGCCTTACAAACACAGGATGCAGGTTTTGAGTCTCACAAGGGATAATCGGCTATGCTTAAAATGGCAAGCAAGGGCAGTTAACTTAGTACTAACCTATGAACCTAAAACTCAATTTTTGTAGAAAAAGCAGCTCATTGTGTTATTTGAATACAGTGAAATTAGCTTGGTAATCCATCCCCTACCTCAAGCAACAGGTCTCATATTTGGCTGAGTCTTGCTTTTATATAGTTTTGGGTAGTCCATATAGAATAGGAGTAACAGGGCAGGGTACACCAAAATATGTATATAATTCACATGAAATGTCATTCTGTACCTATAATTCATACACATTAGCTGTTCACTTTAAAAATAATATCATGCAGTTTTTTTCATATCAATAATTTTAAAAACGTTTTCTTCATTTAAAACTTCATACATTCTATCAATATAATCAGTTCTGTTCATGGTAGCAATTGCACCTCCCTTAGCGGCCTGCTTTATTATTATATCAGTATTATTCTACAGTGCTTTAAGAGAAACATACTCTACCTTAAATAAGTTATACATTTTATATCTGTCATTATAATCATATCACTGATGAATTCCTTTCTCACATATAATTTAAAAAGCAGTAAACACAGGTGTACTGATTGGAATAAAGGTACTAGATCTCTTACATACCTGGGTTTGAATATTATCATGTTTTACTTCCATATTCCCAGTAAATAACTTGAAATCTGTGAAATCATCAGCAACAGAGTCACAAGTGGTAGGGATAAATTGAAGTGCGTTATTTAATAATGAGATGTCCGACTGACTTAGATTTACAGTTGAGAGGTTTAAAACAGTCATTTCATTATTCATCTCACGGACCTGGATGCACTGCAAGTCTAGGAACCCTCTTGCCTTCCTTCTGTGCTGTTTATTGTGATACATTACAAAAGAACAAAGAAAAAAATTTAACTTTAGAGAGATTAGTGCAGTAGAAAAATACACACAATAGGTTAGAGACAGAGAGATACAGTACACCTGTTGGAAGAATTATATCAACATAAGTATATGCAATATTCAGAAGAAAAAGAAGAACAGGCCTTTAGAGGTCAGGAAAGCAATTAAATTTTATATATATATATATATATATATATATATATATATATATATATATAGATACATAGATAGATATGTGTGCATGAGTGTGTGTGAGTGTGTGTGTGTGTGTGTGTGTGTGTGTGTGTGTGTGTGTGTGTGTGTATATATATATATATATATATATATATTTATATATATATATATATATATATATATATATATATATATATATATATATATATATATATATCACACAATCTCTCCCAATTGAAAGCTCAGTTTGTTGTATATTTTTGTATATTTGTACATTGCTTCTTTTTATTATTATGTGTATGTATCTTTCTCTATATTTCTTGACCTTCTGCATTTTTGATTTTACTATCTTGGAGTGTGAATTTTTTTTCATATACTGTAAACTGTCTGTAACTGGAGCTTTTCTCCTCGGGTCTCCACTGAAAATGAGCTTCTGGCCCAGCTAGACTAACCTGGCTAACAAAAGTCAATAAATAAATAAAAATAAATAAAGATATATATATATATATATATATATATATATATATATATATATATATATATATATATAGGTTTACTAATATTTGTGGGAATGACAGTCTGTCGGTGGCACTGCTGCCGAAAATCAGAATGTCGTGTACAAAATTTAAATGGAAAGGATAGTCGAACACACTTATGCAAATGCAGTAGTGCATTTGCATAAGTGTATTTGACTATCTGCATGGAGATCGTGGTACAGTGGTGATTGGAAATTCATCCATATCCCCACTGTAATGCAATTTCAGAGTTAGACTATATTAGTAGTGGGAGGTGTGGGGGGTGCAGGGGGGCTTGTTATTTGGAATGTTTGTGTTCAGTTTTACTTTTTGTTGTTTCGAACGGCAAATGTTTTGCCATTCGAACAAATTATATATATATATATATATATATATATATATATATATATATATATATATATATATGGGTCTAGGACATTTCACTGAACACACATTTCACTGAAACTGAAATGACTGAACACAAATCACTGAAAGCACAATTCACTGACACTCAATTCACTGAAACACATTTCACTGAAAGTTATATATTACCTTTTCCCCGCTGTAGTGCGACCCTGGAGTTAGTATAATGTAGTAAGGGGGATGTGGGGGGCACCACCACCCACATCGGGGGGGTGTGGGGGGCATATTCTCCCACATATTTTAAGGATATATTATGTTCGGAAAACAGTAATATATTGGAATTGCAAGTATCCATGTATGTAGTTCAAAATATTTAAAATATGTGGAGGACTACACCCCCCACCCCCTTACTATATATACAAACTCCATGGTCACAGTACAGTGGGGAAAAGGTGATATATATATATATATATATATATATATATATATGTATATATATATATATATATATATATATATATATATATATATATATATATATATATATATATATATATATATATATATATATACATATGACCCTGGAGTTAGTATATATAGTAAGGGGGGATGTGGGGGGCACAGTCCCCTACATTGGGGGGGTGGGGGGTGTAGCCCTCCACACATTTTAAATATTTTGAACTATATACATGGATACTTGCAATTCCAATATATTACTGTTTTCCGAACATAAAATATACTTAAAATATGTGGGAGGCTACATCCCACACACCCCCAGATGTGGGTGGTGGTGCTCCCCACACCCCCCTTACTATATATACTAACTCCAGGGTCACACTACAGTGGGGAAAAGGTGATATATAAGTTTCAGTGAAATGTGTTTCAGTGAATTGCGCTTTCAGTGATTTGTGTTCAGTCATTTGAGTTTCAGTGAAATGTGCATTCAGTGAAATGTCCCAGACCCATATATATATATATATATATATATATATATATATATATATAAAATTAAATAGGTATAGACAGATATGGGTTTACTTTGAAATCCTGATGCCCACATGATTGACAGTCATATACTTCTTCTTCTTTCGGCTTTTCCCAGTTAGGGGTCGCCACAGCAGATCACCTGTCCGCTCATGATTGGCAGTGGAGTTTTACGGTGTCGAGTTGCCAGCCCGGTGCCCAGCCTTCCACAGAAGGCACACACACACTCACACCTAGGGCCAATTTAGAGTGTCCAATCCACCTACAGCATGTCTTTGGGATGTGGGAGGAAACCGGAGCACCCGGAGGAAACCCACTCGACCACAGGGAGGACATGCAAACTCCGCACAGAAGGCACCCCAGCTAACCGCTGCACCACCAGTCATATATGCCAGACAAAAATAACGAAACTTGAAAAACCCCAATTTTTCCAAGGGTAAGTAAAGACTTGCCCAGCATGCCCTTTTCTCCACTGTACTGCTCTGCTGGAGTTGGTATATATACTTAAGGTGTGTGTGCGGGGCATGGCTCCCCAGCTAGGTGGCTTTTACTTACTTTGGTGTGAGTTTCATTTATGTTTAGGCAAGTGTTTACTTTACCCAGTTAAAAAGTTGACGTTTGGGTTTTTCAATCTTGCTATTTTCATCTTGGGTATATACCCATTGATCATGTGGGTGTTGGGATGTCAAAGCAGACCCATATACATATATATAAAGAGAGAGAGAGAGAGAGAGAGAGAGAAAAATAGATACATGTATATGCAGTTATCTATAACAATGTATGACTATACAGTGGATTTATAAATTGTACACACCCCTGATATAATGCCAAGTTTTTGTGATATAAAAAAATGAGAACACAATAAATCATTTCAAAACTTTTTCCACCTTTAATGTGATCTATAACCTGAACAATTCAGTTGAAAAACAAACAAATCTATTAGGGGAAAAATATAAAACATAAAAAATGTACAATAAGCTGGTTGCATAAGTGTGCAGACCCATAAACTAATACTTTGTTGAAGCACCTTTTGATTTAATTTTGTCAGTCAGTCTTCTTGGGTAGGAGTCTATCAGCATGGCACATCTTGACTTGACAATATTTGCTCACTCTTCCTTGCAAAAGCACTCCAAATCTGTCAGATTGTGAGGGCATCTCTTGTGCACAGCCCTCTTCAGGTCACCCCACAGATGTTCTATTGGATTTATGTCTGGGCTTTGGCTGGGCCATTCCAAACCTTTGATTTTCATTTGATAAAGCTATTCTTTTGTTGATTTGGATGTCTGCTTGGGGTATTTGTCGTGTTGAAAGGTGATAAAGCTATTCTTTTGTTGATTTGGATGTCTGCTTGGGGTCGTTGTCATGTTGAAAGGTGATAAAGCTATTCTTTTGTTGATTTGGATGTCTGCTTGGGGTCGTTGTCATGTTGAAAGGTGATAAAGCTATTCTTTTGTTGATTTGGATGTCTGCTTGGGGTCTTTGTCATGTTGAAAGGTGACTTTCCTCTTTATTTTCAGCTTTCTAGCAGATGCCAGAAGCTTCTGGGCCCAAACTAACTGGTATTTGGAACTGTTCATAATTCCCTTCACCTTGACTAAACTCCCAGTTCCAGCTGAAGAAAAGGAACCCCAAAGCATGATACTGCCACCACCGAGCTTCACTGTGGGGATGGTGTTCTTTTGGTGATGTGATGTATTGTTTCTGCGCCAAACTTACCTTTTGGAATTGTGGCCAAAAAGTTTAACCTTGGTCTCATCAGACCATAACACATTTTCCCACATGCTTTTGGGTATTGTTTTGCAAATTTTAGCTGGGCCTGGATGTTTTTCGGTGTAAGAAAAGGCTTCCATCGTACAACCCTACCCCATAGTTCAAACATATGGAGAATATGGGAAATTGTTGTCACATGTAGTACACAACCAGTACATGCCAGAAATTCCTTCAGTTCTTTCAGTGTTGCTGTAGGTCTCTTGGCAGCCTCCCTGGCCAGTTTTCATCTTGTTTTTTCATCAGTTTTGGAAGGACATCCAGTTCTTTGCAACATCACTGTTGTCCCATATTTTCTCCACTTTTTGATGACTGTCTTCACTGTGTTCCATGGTATATCCAATGCTATGGAAATTCTTTTATACCCTTCTCCTGACTGACACCTTTCAACAATGAGATCACTTTGATGGTTTTTAAGCTCTATGTGAACCATGGCTTTTCCTGTAGCAGGCAACTGAGTAAATGTCAGGAAAATCTTACTAGGACAGCTGAACTTTATTTGGGATTAATCAGAGTCTCCTTAATTGATGGCAGGTGTGTACCCAAGATGATTGAATGTTGTAATTAAATGAAAAGGTGCTTCAACAAAGTATTAGTTTACGGGTGTGCACACTTATGCAACCAGCTTATTGTACGTTTTTTATTTTTTATATTTTTCCACTAATAAATTTGTTTGTTTTTCAATTGAATTGTACAGGTTATAGATCACATTAAAGTTGGGAAAAGTTTTGAAATGATTTATTGTGGTCTCATTTTTTTTATATCACAAAAACCTGGCATTTTAACAGAGGTGTGTACACTTTTTATATCCACTCTATGTATATATAATTTTAGATATATGCATATATATATATATATATATATATATATATATATATATATATATATATATATATATATGTGTATATATATATATATATATATATATATATATATATATATATATATATATATATATATGTATAGAGAGAGAGAGAGAGACAGACACAGACACACACACACACACACACACACACACACACACACACACACACACACACACACACACACACACCTAGGGACAATTGACACAACCACAGATAGGACATACAGACTCCACACAGAAGGCACCCCAGTCAAGAATCAAACCAGAGAATCTCTTACTGTGATGAGGCAACACTAGCCACTGCAACATCGTGGCCACAAATGCTACCAATGTAAGCAATTTTAAATAAATGAATAAATAACATTGAAAGCATTTGTTTCCTAAATAGTAATAATGGAAGTGATACTGCATTCCACATCCAGAACTCCTAAAATGTAGGAGAAAAAGATGTGAAAGAAACTGCTATAACACAGAAGAAGAAAAAAACATAGGAGGAACATTTAAAGTGATAACATTGTTGGTAATGAAAACCGACACTATAGCAAAGATCAACTGACGGGACTGGTTGGTAGACACCCAGAAGGAAAATTCACAAGTGAGAATGGAGAGAGACAGATGCATTTGAGGTTAAACTGATAAAATTATACATGAAGTCCTCAAAAGAAGCAGAAGGGTTCATGTTGGAGGGCTCTGTATTAGCTGGTTTTAGGTATTTTTTCTAAAATACAAATATAATTTCTGATACAAACGACATATATGCTCACAGAAAAAAGGCAAATAATGCAACTGGTTATAGCTGCCAAAGTTCAGAAATAATCTAGTGATGTTTTAATAAATAAAATATAACAGGAACTTAATCTATTCTGCATGGTGTTTTACGAACTGATGATAGAATTCAGAACAGAGCTGATGCTGTTAAATCACTGCATTTCTACGTTATAAATTTGTAATTACCTGGAAAATACAGTGCTGCTTTACATGTACAGCTGTTAAATCACTGCATTTCTACGTTATAAATTTGTAATTACCTGGAAAGTACAGTGCTGCTTTTCATGTACAGCTGTTAAATCACTGTTAAATCACTGCATTTCTACGTTATACATTTGTAATTACCTGGAAAGTACAGTGCTGCATTTCATGTACAGCTGTTAAATCACTGTTAAATCACTGCATTTCTACATTATAAATTTGTAATTACCTGGAAAGTACAGTGCTGCTTTACATGTACAGCTGTTAAATCACTGTTAAATCACTGCATTTCTATGTTATATATTTGTAATTACCTGGAAAGTACAGTGCTGCTTTACATGTACAGCTGTTAAATCACTGCATTTCTACGTTATAAATTTTGTAATTACCTGGAAAGTACAGTGCTGCTTTTCATGTACAGCTGTTAAATCACTGCATTTCTACATTATAAATTTGTAATTACCTGGAAAGTACAGTGCTGCTTTTCATGTACAGCTGTTAAATCACTGCATTTCTACATTATAAATTTGTAATTACCTGGAAAGTACAGTGCTGCTTTACATGTACAGCTGTTAAATCACTGTTAAATCACTGCATTTCTATGTTATAAATTTGTAATTACCTGGAAAGTACAGTGCTGCTTTTCATGTACAGCTGTTAAATCACTGTTAAATCACTGCATTTCTATGTTATAAATTTGTAATTACCTGGAAAGTACAGTGCTGCTTTACATGTACAGCTGTTAAATCACTGTTAAATCACTGCACTTCTACATTATAAATTTGTAATTACCTGGAAAGTACAGTGCTGCTTTTCATGTATAGCTGTTAAATCACTGTTAAATCACTGCCTTTCTACATTATACATTTGTAATTACCTGGAAAGTAAAGTGCTGCTTTACATGTACAGCTGTTAAATCACTGTTAAATCACTGCATTTCTACATTATAAATTTGTAATTACCTGGAAAATACAGTGCTGCTTTACATGTACAGCTGTTAAATCACTGTTAAATCACTGCATTTCTACGCTATAAATTTGTAATTACCTGGAAAGTACAGTGCTGCTTTTCATGTACAGCTGTTAAATCACTGTTAAATCACTGCATTTCTACGTTATAAATTTGTAATTACCTGGAAAGTACAGTGCTGCTTTTCATGTACAGCTGTTAAATCACTGTTAAATCACTGCATTTCTACGTTATACATTTGTAATTACCTGGAAAGTACAGTGCTGCTTTTCATGTACAGCTGTTAAATCACTGTTAAATCACTGCATTTCTACATTATAAATTTGTAATTACCTGGAAAGTACAGTGCTACTTTTCATGTAGAACCTGCTCAGACTGCAGCCCATACTGCTGACATTCAGAAAGGACAACCACCAGAAGTATGCTTGTATGCAGCTGATTAAACTCTGGTGATCAATTGGTGGTCAATTCACAGGGGGCCCTATCATAGTGATTCTAAATGGTCTGCATCACTGCAGTGCAATGTCCCATGGGTTATTGCAATGTTAATTGGCAATCTGGGGTTGTGGCATATCATAAAGAGTCATGTGCTCTTTCACAAACTGCCTGTGGTAAGAGGTTTATGCAGTATAAATTAACATTATCAGCTGTGTTAATTAACATGGGCAAAAGGCCATGTTCAGCAGTTATTTTCAAAAGGAGAAACAGCATTAGTGGTAAGTATCAGGCTATTTAGTGGATAGGTAGTGGTATGGGGTGTGTAAGTGTGTGTGCATGAGGGCAGCACCATTCTATGTGTCTGCAAATGGATGACTGATCTTGGTTAGTGTGTGTCACAGTAGAAGATTTAGTTAGAGGATAGAATAGGTATGTGTGTGTGTGTGTGTGCGTGTGTGTGCGTGTGTGTGTGTGTGTGTGTGTGTGTGTGTGTGTGTGTGTGTGTGTATGTGTCTGACGTGAGGGGTGTCATACCTCTAGACTCTCCTAAACTAATGAGCAAAGCCTGTAATACTATGAGAGAACACTAGACACTATGAACTTTTACATATTATGCTAAGTATTGTATAAAGTTAACAGAACAGCAAGATTTGTAACACAAGTGAGTTCCTGAACAATTAGAAATATAGAGGAACAGTAGAGTCAAGGGAATCTCTCCAAATATTACACAAAGTCCTGAACATAGTTAATAGAACAGCAGGTATTACATCACAGAGCCTATTCAGAGCAAGAATATGTCTGACATTACTGACTGACTGTAATGGCCCTTATGTTATGAAGGACAAGACAGTTTTTAAGAGGTAAAGTCATGGATGTTCTGTTTAGTCAAGGACATTTAAAAGGTATTGGATGTGCTTGTGTGTGTGTGTGTGTGTGTGTGTGTGTGTGTGTGTGTGTGTGTGTGTGTGTGTGTGTGTATGTGTGTGTGTGTGTTTCTGAATGTGTGCATATGTGTGGTGGAGTGAATGTGGGGGGGGTCATATGCCAATGTGATACATGGCCCACTAGTAGTGATGACTGCAGCAGTGCTTGTGGTAATCAGAGCATGATTCACAGACATGCAAATTAGATGATAATGAAGTCTTTCCTCATTTCAGCTAGTGCAGTAACTAGGGTGCCATGAAAGGGGCAATTATCCCAACACTGTCTTATGCAGGATGAAATTCAATAATGTAAAATATAAATTTTAAAACAAATATAATTTTTTTATTTCCCTTTATGGACTCCGGCAATGTTATGCCCTAAACAGAGGTCCAAGATGCTCTGTATGCCTCATGTCCCTCATGCTTACAAAATCTGGCTTCAGTACCACCCATAAAAGACCTGTAATTAACTGTGCAGGTATAGCGGGCAATGCTGAGGAGGTAGAAAGACAGTGTCTTATGCTACATCATTTGTAACCACAATGAGCGATTTAGGTTTCAAAAATACTATATTGCTATGTTCACTCTGGGTGCATTTGGTGTGTTAGGGAGAGATACTATGGCAGAGAAAAACAACACAGCTCTCAAGAAAGTAGGGTTAGTTACTAGTATGTTTCTTGTGCAAACATGGACAGTCTGCTGAAGGGGTCTTTGGGAAAAATGTTTCACTTTGGTGTTTCTGCAAACATGGACAGAATTTTGAAAGGGTAATTGGGGAAAACATTTCATTTTAGTGATTGTGCATACATGACAGACTGTTGAAGGGATCTTTGAACTTATACCAGCTTATTAGTCTAGTACTTTACCAGACTTCTTGTAGCAATTATTGTAGCACACAAAAGTGCTACCAGCACTAAACATTCTACAAGGAAACAGATCCAGTACTTATTATCAATGCCCACCCCTCCAGGCATGTCTAAAGGTCAGTTCCCTGTGCTTTCTCCTATTAATCTTGTGAACTTTGGCATCCTGAGGCAATGTAGCAACTGCCCCATGTACACCGACAACCCTCTCCTCTTACCTTCCAACACTCAGACTTGTGAGAGATGCACTTATATATCCAAACTGGAAGCCATGCACTCTCCAGCCAAGACTGGAATAGCTGGTCAAGAGGAGAAAGACAGCACTTGCACCACACCACATAGAACACATAGCCCTCCAGAACACACACCAGCACTGCCTTCACATAGAAACACAAACCACACACCCACCTTCATGGAGGCTCTCAATAAAAATCAACCCAAACAGCAGAGACCTCCAAGGCAGAAATGCACTCGACCACCACAACACAACATTAATCACGAGACACATAACTCTCCTAAACAGTGTGCCAATCAAGCAAAGCCCCTAAAGCAAAACAGCATGCCCAACACACTAGTCATAGGTGACTCAATAGTGAGGCACACTGATGTCCCACTCACTAGGTTGAATAAGGAGAAAGTAACAGTCAGTGGCCTGTCAGGTGCCAGGATCTGCCACATAATGCATGCACTCAGGTCCCTCAACAACAGGTACAAATATGACTCTGTCATTGTACATGTGGGTGTGAGAATGACCTGAGATGTACCTCCCTGGACTACATGAAAGAGACATGGAGGAGCTCAAGGATTATGTAGCCCAGATGGGTATGACCCTAGCCCTGAGCAGTATCCTACCATCACCCACAATGATACCATAGTACAAGCAGAAAATTATTCAACCATTGGCTAAGTTTATAGTGTCATTTTAAGGGGATCCAGCATCTGTCTGCCTGGGATGACATTATTGACAGACCTCGATGCTTTGCCAGAGATGGCCTGCATCTGTCACCCCTGGGCTTCCAGATACTGGTCATGGCTCTTGCCACCCCTATAGGGCCTTTTTAGGTGGTGTCTCAAAGACCAAATTACTACTTTAACAGCTAAAAACAAATGCAATCTGAGGGTCATGCTGTTCAATGCTAGAAGTCTAAATCTCAAAATGCACTCACTCAAAGCACTCCTGAAAATGGAGTTCATTAATTCCAATGCCCTGGACCAGCTCATTCTTACCCCCACTAGAGGTAGTGACATCCTTGACCTGGTTATTGCTAACATAGGTGACCATTGCTCTACACCAATAATCAACACCTCCCTGGTTAGATCTGACCACAAACTAATCATCTTGGAAATCCACATCCCTCTCACCCACCCTGCCCGTAAAGGTAACCACCATGAAAAACTTCTCCAAAGCTAACTTTGGGATCCTAAAAACAGAGGTGGCTAACTTCACGGCACCCATGCAAATGGACAATAATTGCATGACAGCTGAATCATACACCACTGTACGAACACGTACACAAATGCATGGATCTCACCGTACACAATAGAACCAACACGCTCGCCACCAAAAAAAAGGAAGCCAGTCTGGTGGTCCCCTGCCATAAACAAACTCTACAACAGAAGGAGGAAACTGATGCAGAATAAAGTGAAGTCCCAAGACTGGAAAAACTCCCTTATCAGCCTCAGCAAAAAAATTTAGATCCCTCATCAAATCCTCTAACGCTAGCTATGAAAACAGAATTGCAGCAGATAGTAAAGACAGCCACAATGCCTTCTATAGTTATGTAAAGAATCTCCACAACAATACCCAGATTTGCTCTGAGCTACTGCACAATGGTACCTCCTATACAGAGCCAACAGATATTGCCAATATACTGGCCAACACATTCAGTGCCAACTTTACTCACCCCCCAAGGGACCAGTTACAATACCAGTAGATTGCCAGGCACCCAGTATTATTGCTACACAGGTTAAAACAGCACTGTCCAAGGCCAAGAATACAGCTTCTATGGGACATGACAATATCCCTGGTTGTGTTCTACATGAACTACAGAGTGAACTGGTGCCTCACCTGTGTGCCCTGTTCAATCACAGCCTCATCTCAGACTTTGTCCTTACCGAATGGCACACTGCTACAGTCATCCCTCTCCACAAAGGAGGAGTGACTACAGACCCTGGGAACTATTGCTCCATTAGCCTGATGAGTCTGATATGCAAAACTATGGAACGCATCATCATGGACCTAATAAACAAGGATATAGGGAATCTCCAAACTCTGGATCCCACACAGTTTGGTTTTGTGAAGGGTAGATCATGCTTGCTCAACTTGGTCGACTTCTTTGAGTCAGTTACCAAAGCTATGGATGAAGGCAAGGTAGTTCATGCAACCTACCTTGATCTGACCAAGACTTTTGATACCATTCCCCACTCAGGAATCATAGAAAAACTCACTAAACTTGGTATCAACCCCTATATCACTGGGTGGGTTGCAAACTGGCTCACAGATAGAACCCACAGTGTGAAAGTGGCTGACTCCAAGTCAGACAGCAGACTAGTCATGAGTAGAGTCCCACAGGATTTGGTCCTGGGTCCTCTCCTGTTTGGTATCTACTTCTTTGAAGTCCAGGCCAACATGAAGGGACTCTGGCTGACAACGTTCACAGATGACTGGAAGTTGGGAGCTATTATTAACTCCCCAAATGATGTTGACATACTACAGTATGGCCTCACTGAGACCAACAACTGGTGTCAGAACCATGGCCTTAAGCTCAATGGCAAAAATTGTGTCATCACCCCCTTTGGGAAAAACCTGCTTCCAATGAATTATCACATTGATGGTAGTCTACTGAACACAGAAGGCGTTATAAGAGATCTGGGAACACAGGTTGACAGCAACCTCTCTTCTGATCACCACATTGCCACTGTGGTCAGAAAGTCCTTCTATGTGGCACATCTCATTACTAAGGGTTTTGCGTCCAGGAAGAAAGAGGTCATCGTCTCCCTCTACTCTTCCCTCATTAGGCCAATTGTTGAGTACAATGCCCCATTTGGCATGTACCTCCCTAGGCACCTGCAACAACTGGAAAGGCCACAAAAGTACCTCACAAAGAGGATCCTAGGCCTTACAAACTTATCCTATATGGACAGACTTAAAAAACTCTGTCTCATATCACCTACTTAGAGGCAATCTCTGCTTGACTTACAAAGCCATGTCTGACCCAGCTCTGTTACAAATGCTACATCTAAAGATATCCCAATCCCCCCACACCACACGCTCCAGAGACCTCAACCTCATTACCACAATTAACATAACATGCTGGAGGGACAGGTTCATAACCCAGAGACTGCCCATGCTATGGAACAGACTTCCCATACATATCAAGCAGAGCACCTCGCTGACCCTCTTCAAGAAAAATCTTGATGAGTGGATGGGAAACAGAATTCACACCAGAGATAACTCCAGTGGCTCTACTCGACAGAAGCACTGGGAACTAAGGTCGGGTGGCACTATGCCAGGGTAATCCTATGCCTAGGCTTGTAAAGGCCCCAGGGTCAGTAGCCTAGTATATACCTATGAACCTATGATTCATTTTGGGTCTTGACCATACATGGACAAACTACTGAAGGGATCTTTGGGGGATATGTTTCATTTTGCTGTCACTGAAGTGCCTGTGCATATGGACAAACTGCTGTAGGGGTCGGTGGGGAAACTGTTTATTTCTGGCGTCATTTGAGTGCTTGTACATACTTGGACAAATTACTGAAGGGCTTACCAGGATGTTTAGAGAAAGAAAGAAAGCAAACAATGCAGCTACACTTCCAGATAGGCAACAGTGTAGCAAAGCCAAACATGATTTTAATATATATTACTGATTTTAAAATAAGGAACTAGTTAATCCTTTAATGGAAGATTAAACCCTTTGATGATTAGGCTCAGTGAAATATAAGTGTTTTTGCAGGGAAGGCAGGCTACCCTGCATCCTGAATGTGGGACAAACCAGTCACACCCTCCAAATTTATATTACTAGTTCTTTTTAGTCATTGAAAAAAATAAAATATGTCTCTCTCCTTGAAGCAGTTTCAATATGTTATACCTCTCAATCCCTTAATGCAAGAAATCTAGACAATACCTAAAATAAAGGGGTCAAAGGCCCAAAAATAGGGAAGGTTTCAAATATTGCTCTTCTAAGGTTTAAAGTTAACAGTTCCTTCAATAACAGGATTTGTATTGTTCATATTCTGAAGGAAATGACGTCTGAAACATACAAACGCATGTCATTATTTAGAGAGTTCAATCCAGTGGTTTGCCAGAAGGCCACAAATTTAATGAGGTGAATAACTGAATATTCTGCAAAAAGTTGGACAGTTGATATGTATGGTCAGGGGTCAGGGCTAAGTATTCCAGAGTTTAATACTCTGAAAGTCCCTTTGTTGCCTAGGTGAACAAAGGAGAAAAATTAATCAAAAATGGCTTTGTTCAGTCAAACATGCAGCATCACTGTATTCTGTATTCTTAATAGGCTTTTTGAGGTTTCCATTAGAGCATCCTGAAATAATCACAATTACTGCAGATTTGCAGAATAACAAATTGTGCTGCCCAAAGTATTGTACTGTGTGTCAGAATCAAAGACTGGTGTGGGGCTTTGGAAGCCTTTCATCTTCCTTTAGTGCTTAAGCAGGTGATGAGTACCATGAAATAGGACAGGTATATCTAATGCAGTATGCAAACAGGTACTGGGTTTGATATTTAGGATTATTACTGAGGTTTTTTATAAAATGTGTGTTGTAGCTGAAATTAAACTAGTTTTAGATCAGACACTCCCTTTACTGATGGCCAGCAGAGAATTTGGATATATAATTATCATGTTTTGTTTTGTGCAGTAACAAAGGTGTTATGTATGTGTGTAAGTTCATAGGCTAGTATTAGGCTATCTGCCATTCTGGGCCACTTTAACTCTAGCCAACTTTCCCATCAAAAAGGTAATAATCAAACCCTGTACTTTTTGAATATGTGATAAAACCAGTATGACTCATACTGTTAGAAGCAATTAATCCAAGGGACATTTTTTTCCAATATATTTTTTTTAATGTCTCTGTTGCTTTCTCGCTTGTACTTTGCATTTATCTTTATTTATTTATGTTTGGGGGTCATTTAATAACTGAAATAAGGTACTCAGAGGTGCAGCCTGCATTGTCTACTAGAGGACACCCCCGTTGCTAAATAGTAAACACACTCAGCCTAAGTGTGTAACATCTTGTTATTCCACTGGGGCATGCTGTTAGCATACAATAAACCACACCTTGCTCTTAAGATGATCCAGTGCTCACTGAACTAGCATTGACTATTAAAACATGTGTTACAAGAAGCTGTCAATATGATGTACAAGGGAATTCAATAACAGATACATGGACTTTTTTCCATGTAGGCATAATGGCACAGTGCTTGCATGGAAGGAAACAGATACGCAATCCAGTAAACAGTGCTGAAGGGAATGCATGAGCGTGTAAACACAGAAGTGTCCATGGCATGAAAATCACCTCATAAGCAGGTGAAATAAATGCAAATGAGGTGTTGGAGCAATCCAGCAAGCAGATAGGCAATGCTGCAGATCCTGTGTCGGTGTCGGAAGTGTACACAGAAAAAATCTGTGTACATGAAATAAAAAAAGAGAACAGGGGCTGTAAAAGCCCAGTTAGAATAGAAATAGCACAACAGACACAGATATGTGCAAAACTATGCCTTGTGTGTCCAAAACCTAATGGAAAATATTTTAAAACAAATGTTTTTAATACCCATATTACATTTGCGCAACATGCAGTAGTGGGCAATTATGGAAAAAAGGAAGAAAAATAATTATGTGACAATAATGCTTTAAAATACCTTGCATGAAATATACATAATGGTAGACTGCTGTAGTTGCTAAGGAGGCAGGCCCTGGAACCATGTAGTTTCCAGGTATTAAGTATGGATCTGTATACAAATGAGCTGGGTTTACTGAATAGAAAAATGGGTATCCGTGGCCACAGATCCCATCTGTGTAGGCCCAGAACCATGTTGGTGTCTGCAGAAGAGATAGCTGACACCAAAACTGGGTGTATACACATCTGTTTAAGCTCTTTGGAGTTCAACGGCACCCATTTGCATGTTGCACCACTGAGCTGAGTACAGGGGTGTGTGTCTAGTGCTGCTAAGCTTTGTTTACCCTCAGGGTGCATGTTTGAGTGTGTTTGAGTGGGTTTGAGCCTATTTGTGTGGCGCACCACTATGCTGAGCCTGCCTATCCACGGGCTGTGTACTTTAGTGCTCAGCATTGTTTATATCTGCGGTGCAGGTTTGCACACCACACCACAGTGCTTAGCAGGGGAAAAAATTGGCTGGGAAAGCCAGTCATATGTAAATTACTCATGACTCCTGCACCACTTAAACTGTGCCATTAAAACACTTAATAATGACCTTGACAGGTGGAATGCATCACAGGTAGCCAATCACACAGGCTGCACCTACAGCAGAGCACTATAAAGGTTGCATACATCCTACAAATCTGATTTTCCCCCATACTCTGCACCAGTGGAGTAAAAACATGGGATTTTTAACTAAAGCAATGCTAGGGGCTGCTGCAGCTCTATGACATCTGTGTGTGCTTGATGGTGAGGTCAGTGCTGCTGCTGCTGCTGCTGCTGACCATAGGCCTAGACTGATAAGGAGAAGAGTGTTCAGGCCCAGGGTAACCTTCCAGGAGATACATGACCTGGAGATTGTAGACTGCTACAGGGTGGACAGGGCATACTACAAGAACTCACCCAGCTTTGCCGCCCTCAACTCAGACCCAAAGACAACAGAGGGGATCCCCTCCCAGTGAAAACAAAAGTATGTGTAGCCCTTAGGATACTAGCTACAGGTACTTTCCAAAGACCAAACAGGAAAATGTTGGGGTTCTCAGAGGCATCAGCATCCAAGGTACACTACCAGGTCCTGGATGCCATGCTAACACATGCAACTGAGCACATTTATTTATCCTGCACCCCTGAGGAGAGTGCTAGTAGTATGCAACCCTTCTGCCATGTAGCACAATACCCTGAGGTACTGGGTACCATAGATTCACTCATGTACACATCAAATCACTGCCCAGTGAGAAGTTTAGAGTCTACGTCAACAGCAAGGGGGTATCACTCCATCAACTGGCGGGGTTGGGAGGATGGCCTAATGGTTAAGGTGTTTGCCTTACAAATACAAGGTGCAGGGTTTGAATCTCACAAGGGATAATTGGCTAGGCTTAAATGGCTTGCAAGGGCAGTTAGCTTAGTATGAACCTATGTTTAACCTATGAACCTATGTTTAACTGCCAGATTGTCTACAATGCCCAGGGCATTATCATGAATTTGTATGCTGGCAGCCTTGGCAGTTATCACAACTCCCATGTCTGGCATGCATCACAGCTGTACCAGATGTTTGCTGGGAGGACATCCCATATGTCCATCTACTGGGGGATGCTAACTATGCACTGGAACCACGGATGATGACACCCATCAGAAATGCACACCCACCTACAGAAGAATGCCATAATGAAGCACATGTACAAACTAGGAACATTATAGAGCATGTGTTTGGGCTGCTCAAGTCACGGTTCCGGTGCCTTGATATATCTGGTGGAGTCCTACAGTACTCTGCAGCCACATCTGCACAGATGTTCACAGTGTGTGCCATGCTACAGAATATGATCCTGCAGAAACAGCTACGGCAGGATTAGCAAAGGGAAGGCATACACAGCCCCACCATTGCCTAGGTCCCCACATCCACACCCACAGGGGGACTTGGAGAAGGAACGCCATGATGTGCTCCCTATAGGCAGATGTAGGCATGCTCAGTAAGCCCTGGACTTGGCCAAGAGACAACACATAGCACATGCACTGACAGCCTAGGGCCCTAGGGACTGACACCTCACTCAAACTCACATACATATATTATCATTGATGCCAGGTAACCCACACAACCTGTACCTAACCATATATTGGCTGTGTACTACATGCATCAGACAGAGTCAGCCCTGAAACAAAGGTCTCACAACTGCTGCATTTCCAAGGTAAGTCACTCTCCTATACAATACATGTACAGAGTATTAGAATATGGTAGCATATGTATGGACCTGATGGATGGATGCAAGGGAATAGAATGGGCTACTGGGCAACTTGCAGAGATCTAACAGCCACTTGGGACAACAGGTACTCTGTCCAATATTGAGTGCCCCATAATATGTGTTAGGCCACATGACTGGAAACCCCACTGTATTATTCAAGGGAAATGCCAAACAATGGGGTGATAGGACAAATACATGACTGGCATTGCCAGAGTCCCCTACCCCCAACACATCAGTGTTCCCTGTACAACAGCAGTAACAGAGTATGTTTGAAGGGCTATATCAGCAGGCCACAAATTTCCAGGGCTGTGACATACCACCTGGACACATATTTTTTCCCCACAAAATGCAGTAGTCCATTTATGTCTGTATGCTGTTGATAGTGTGAGGAATTAAACCTCTTTCTGGTGGCTGGTGTGGCTCACTGGGCTAAGGACATTAGCATGGGTGATAGAGTTGATAGTTCGAAGCTGGCAGCATCTAAAACTTTTGCATGTGAGTTACTTGTATGGTAGGAGTCCTACAGCCTGTCATAATGCCACAATCTTTTACTGCAAGACAGCTGGACAAAGCCAAAGAAAATGGGTGGGACAGAGGGCCAAACCTACAGACAGACATTATACATGCTGTGAGTAACCTAGAAGGTGGCTAGTATAACAGAAGGTTGCAACAGGTCAGATTAGCTGCAGGATGTAAAGGCCATCACTTAAATGTCTCAGTAGTTACACCACTTCAGTGTCTACATTTTACAGTACAGTACTGGAAAACCACAACTGTATAAGGAACAGAGCAGACATTTGGGGCAATAGGCCTGACATTCTGCAAAAACATCTTCAAGGAGAGGTATGAAAACTGTCACCCTGTGTGTAGTGGTTACAGCATGTACACCAGTCACATCAAACCTCTCAACCTTTTACAGCAACAAAGTCATGAATATAAGTGTGACAATGGCCCTAAAATAGAGGCAAGTTTTAAATATTGCATTTAGAAACATAAAGAATTGAGAGAATAACAGGTCATGTATTACTATGAATCTCCTTAAGTGTCTGCAGTCTGAATCTCAAATGTCTGTCAGTATTTCCTAACATCAATCTGTAATCATTTGCCACCAATGTGCCAGAAAACCACAATGGTATGTAATATGGACCAAAGATATGAGGCAAATATCTGGACATTCTGTATAAATCTGTACAGTTGATAGGTATGAGTCACATATTACGTTCAGCAAACAGCCGGGAAATGCCTTGGACAAAATAGCAAGGAGGTGCTGGACTGTGGTGGTGTAGCAGCCAATGGTCTGACGCACACAAAATCCTGGACTGGAGTACAGGTAGCTCTGACCTGGAGTCACCTTGTACGCACTGACAGTCATGCTGGGCATGCTCCTACACTTAGCTAACTTGAGCCCATGTCTGTTGCCTCTTTTCCCCAAAAGAACATCTATGTGGAAATATGTCTGTGCATACAGCTCTCTCTCTCTCTCTCTCTCTCTCTCTCTCTCTCTCTCTATATATATATATATATATATATGGTTTACTTTGAAAATTAGTTGTACAGGTTCGGTGAAAACGGGAATGTCAAACCACAGTTGGTTGATTCACTTTTTTGCTGACCTGCACTATTGTGAGTGTGCAGTTTAGTGAATGCCACTGCACATATGTCATCCGAGTTATGACTACAGATTGCGGTACAGTGAGGATTGGGAAATTACCCTTTTCCCCACTGTAGTGTGATCTCAGAGTTGGAATATTATTTGCAGGGGGTGTGGGGGGTGCAGCCCATCACATGGGGGTGGTGGCACAGCCCCCCTGCAAAAATGTTACGTTATGTGACATGCAGTAGTGACACGCAACACAGAATGTCAAAAGTGCAAATTCGAATGTTTCCTTATATGCACTTCGACATTCTGTCCTAATTAATATGCTGGACATTGCACATCTGAATCAGAGATGTGAATGAATTTCGTTCTGTACTTCGATACTCTGATAGTAAACCTATATATATATATATATATATATATATATATATATATATATATATATATATATATATATATATATATATATATATATATATATATATATATATATATATATATATATATATATACAGAGAGAGAGAGAGATAAAATAATGTGTAGACTGATACAGACTCTCCACACATATCTACATAGCACATTTACATAATGTACACACAAGAGTTAAGAAGACATCCATGTTATACACACACACACACATATATATATATATATATATATATATATATATATATATATGTGTGTGTGTGTGTGTGAGGGTGTACCAATGTTCCCACTTACACACAGAATGCTGGGGATATCTGCACCTACACATCACAGCAGTTGTCTGATGGTAACACATCACGGCCGCAAATGGACATAATCCACACACGCATACAATCCTGTGCCTGTGGAATGTCAACCTGTAGACAGAGAACTGTGAGCAGGTGGTGTAATGTGCAATGGTTGTAATGCAGGCCTTGGCCAGGCCATATTGTCCCTGGCCATTTGTCCATCTACCAAACTGCAACCAGCCAGATATGACCATACTGGGAAGTGTACACACATAGCAGAGGTATTAACAGGTATCCCACACCTATGACACTAGAGACAATGACAGCACCAAGTTGGAGCACTCTGCAGGCCACACATGCTGTGTAATACAAGGCCACTTTACATAGGTCACAAGTATTGTGGCTGATCCCACAGATACAACAGACATAATCTATGGTGCATGTAATAAGAGCTGCAAACTATAGTGTGTGCAACTAGATAAGTAGGGGCTCTAATCTCAAAACAGGTAAGTGTGTGTGTGTGTGTGTGTGTGTGTGTGTGTGTGTGTGTGTGTGTGCACATGTGTGTGTGTGTGTGTGTGTGTGTGTGTGTGTGTGTGTGTGTGTGTGTAGAGAGATATATCCCCTGCAGCAGCAAATATGTGCCAATATGGCCTATGTCTGTGCAATGGTTATTCATTTTATGGCCCTGTGACTAGCTGCTGTCCTCAACAGTGGCATCCTTTACAAAGCCTGCGGATGTCATCCACCTTAACAGCAGTACCTGAGAGTCTATTTCCAAGTAGTCTCCATGGCGCATGCAATAAGTACTGCAAACTGTAGTGTGTATTACTAGATAGGTATGGGTTCTAATCTCACAACAGTCAATTCTGTGGTGTGTTTGTCTGTGTGCAAATATCACTTTTTGCAGCAATACAACTATGCCTACCTCTGAGCAATGGTTATGAGTTTTAAGGCCCTGTGTCTACCTGATGGCCTATACTTTAGCCTCCTTTACAAAGGCTGCTGCTGTCTTCCACCTTAGCACTGAGTAACAGTCTAATTTCAAGTAGTTTCTGTGGCTCATGTGATAACTACTGTAAGCTGTAGTATGTGCTACTACATAGGTAGGTTTTCTAGTCTCACATCAGCTAACTCTCTCACTCTCTTTCTCTGTGTATACATGTATTCATCTACAGTACTACAGACATGCCCATATGGGTTATCTGCTTGCAATGGTTATGCATTGTATGGGCCTAAGACTAGCTGCTGGCCTCAATACCCTGCCCTACAAGGCCTGCTGATGTCATCCACCTTAAGAGTACTAGCTAACACTCCAAAATCAGATAATTGTTATGGCGCATGTGATAACTGCTGTGAGCTATAGCATGTAATAGTAGATATGTAGGGGTTCTAGTCTCCAAACAGCTGACTATGTGTGTGTGTGTGTGTGTGTGTGTGTGTGTGTGTGTGTGTGTGTGTGTGTGGTTACAGGTATATCTTCTAGTATCTCTATGGGCATGTGCATATGGGCTATTTCTGTACAATGGTTATGCATTTTACAGCCCCATGATAAGCTCCAGGCCCTATATAGACATTACTGATGTTTGTCACCATCTAGGTTTGTATGGTCAGAAAACTCAGGTGACATGTATAAAGGGTAGCAGATCTTCTCACAAAGTATGAATGCATAATTATGCTGGCTGCCCTCACTGTCTCAGACAAGACCTTCTACAGATATGCACCTACGGAACCATGCACAAATACTGCTGTACCTTAATCATGTCACATTTCTGCTGTGCTGCTATGCCATCCAGTGCCACTGTACTGCTTCCATGTGTCCATAGAATAACTATGCAAATCCTTGGAATAGAAACATATATAGATCCATGAAACACCTGTCATTCTGTCACACTACTGCCAGTCTAACATCATGCACCTAAGATACACAAAGTTTGCTGCGTAGTCATGACACATGACAGCACACGTTAGATTGTGGACAAGATCATGTTTTTAAATTCAGGGTTATTGACATTGTTTTCCCCTCCCCAAGAGGTGGTGATATAAATAACTTCTTAGAAATTAAAGAATATGAGTGGATTTTAAGGTTTGCTGGTGACCGTTCTCCTGGCTTGAACAGTATGCTGAGCCTTAAACCAATTTTGGTTAAGCTCAGTAGATTGAATTTATAATTATGTATATTGTTTCTACAATATGAATTTTATAATATGAATTTTATGTGTAACTTTGATTATTAATCATATTAGCAATTAAATTATTTTTGTTATGTACTATAGAATCATTGCTATCTGTGTTGTTTTAACTTAGCACACAGTACTTGTCATGGCCCACAACACCTGCAATGGCATAACAATACTGCACTGCACAACTACATTGAATGAATTATAGTCATCCTGTGCATTGGACACATATTTGCATGTCCCTGCATCAATGGCATGGATGGCAGGAACGTGGCACAAGCATCATGCCATGCACGTGGTGTGGTGTGGGGGTATCAGAGGCCTAGGCTGTACCATACAGTTGGCAGCATGTGTGTGTGAGTCAGGAAGGGCTGCTGGTTAGATGGGCTGTGGAGAGGTTCCATGTGTGTCTGTTGGTGACCTGCATGTGACAGTGATGTTTGTGGGCATGCGTGTACACAGTCAAGCCCAGTGCTAGCCCTACACATGTGTATGTTGGACAGCTGTGGACTATACATGGCTGAGTGGACAGATCACTGTCTCTGGTCATGAATGCAGGAACTTGCTCTGTTAGGAATGGCACTGGCGCCACCACCCCCAAGGTTGGATGTGGTGCTAGGACCAGGTAGTGACTGCTGTCTGCTGGGCCCATGTTCCCCACAGGACCATCCAGGATTTTTTGCCCATGGCCTGCCATGTCATGGTGTTGGCAGCATACTTCCCTCTGTAGTGCTGTAGGTACTGCCACTATGAAAACATGAGCTCGCACAGATATGTGGTCTCTCAGCAAATGGTGTTGCTGACCTACATCTATGTGCCCAATGCCCTACCCCAGTCAGATGTTCCTGCACAGACAATGTGCAGACACTGTCTTGGCCCACCATCTGTCCACTACATCAGTGAAATTATTCATGGCATCACTAATGCGGTGGAGGCAGTCCCAGATGTTGGACTGTGCTGCATCCATGACTGTGAGCATCTATCTGGTGTTGTGTTCGGTACATGACTGTGCCTCCCTGATGGCCCAAACCATGTGGCAAGTGACCCATGATGTAACACCTGTGACAGGAGGTGGATGGACAGCAGTCCTCCTTTGAGCACCCCGTCAGTCTGCCTGTGTTTGACCTCACCAGCTGTCTGGCTATGGCCAATGTCTACATAGTTGTCACACTGTCCTGTTCAAAGTCGCCACCATGTGACTGTCCAATATCTGTGGCTTCTGGGGACTTGGAATGTGTGGGCATACTGACTGTGTGTGGGGACAATGGGGACAGAAGATGAATGTCAACCTATGGGACAGATTCAATGCCCAACAACCCCACCTGTGCCTCACTATGGCCACCATCATCATCGGAGCCCGAGGGGACACTGACATCAGGTTGTGAAGGGGACAGACTCCAATCCCCCAGTTCACCTGTGAGGAGGAAACAAAAGCAGTACATTATTACCTGCAGTGTAATATATGGTAACCCACACAAACTCATACAGATGAGGAACAACAACTGCATTACCAGTCACACATCCTATCATCAGTGATCTCATGCACAACACAGAAAAACACAACATACACAGACAAGATAAGTCCTTTCTAACATGTACTTCAGCAACATCAAGTGAATGTTGCCAATGCACTACACCTGTGGGTTACACAATATGAGAGTGTATGTGATAGAACTACACATAATACCCAGTACACCTTTCCTGTGAATGATATGCCTGCTGTAGTATCACTGCCACTGTCTGTATGTACCATCTTTCTATAGTCAGTGCCAGGCATCCTGGAGTTATTGCCTCTTCCTCGTGATTATAACTGCAAATGTGTTAGTGTTTGTACAAATACACGGTGTTGATTATCCATTGTATGCAGTGTAGCCAACTACTCCAGTATGGAACATACACCTATTCCACTCTGGCTAAGCATAACAGTTGTGCCTTGGGCTAAATGGCAGTCCTTAACATTCATATGGTATATATAAGTTATAAAACATTGGTGTCACACTTACTGGGTACAGGACCACAGACTCCAGCCACACCTGATGTACCTATGAAAATGTGAGGGAGATGGATTGTCAGCAATACCAAATGTTGCACTGTTAGTGGGTAATATGTGCATATATCCACATGTACAGTAGCTAATGTGATACTACATACATTGTTGAAATTCTGAGTATGTGTGCAAAACTGTGCATTAAAACAACCCTCCCAATACAGATAGCCCTGACAGCCTGCCACAATGACTGATACAGTGTTACACTAGTGAACAAAGTAAGCTTACCTGGACTCTCCTCTGATGTGGACGCTGTGGCACCCACCTCTAAGATGTATGGGGTGATGGATCCTGGGGAGCTGGTGGTTGATTCTAGGTTTGCCAGGAATTTCTCTGTGGCTGTTAGTGGTTGTTCTGTTGCAGACCCTCCACCAGTGGCAGCACGATCCCTGGCCACAGCAGCTGCCCTTTGACATGTGGCATTGATCATATCTGTGGCCCTATGTTGGACCTGCTTGTAGGTCCTGTCCTGATGTCCACTTTGGTTATCCACCCTGACAAGGTCACTCCACAGTGCTGCATGCTGGTCAGAATGTTGGCAACTCCTTGAAAGCAGAATGTGATGATGCAGTCTGAGGCCATCCAGGATAGCAGCATTCTCAGCAGCTGTGAATGGGGTACCTCCTTCTATACATTGCTCCTGTAAGACAACAAGATGGGAACACATTACAGGACCAGATACATGGACATCCACTATGTACAGACCCTGGACAACCAATACAACCTGCAGTATTGACCGCTCCCTCACTCGTCATACCCCACAGTCTATCAGCACACTACATGTGTAGCTATCACCATGACAGTAGCAATACTGGGTATGTTCCTATGTGTCATGGCAGATTATGCTGTATGTCGCTACACCCATCAATAATGTCTGTTGTGTTGTGTCCCTATGGGCAAGCTCCCACTACTATGTCATATAGCTATTGTCAGACAAATAGCTGTGTGATATTGCAACAACTACATGGGGACAGTCCAGCAACAGCAGTGTGCCACAACAACAGACAGCAATGCCAACCTGCTGTAGTATATGTTCCCTGTAGGTATCCCACCTCCTCACTACACAGATGTTTGTGGACTGTGTTTCTTTTGGAACAAACTTGTGGATGTCTGACAAATGGTTGACCATTCATTGATGATTGTTGACAGACAATAGGGAATCTGGCTGTCACATGCCAGACCCATCAGAAAACATGTATGCCACAGGAATATCTGTTAGTGTATTCATATGTTTACATTGTATGTCCAGTATGTATCGCCTGTCACTGATATTGGGCCTGTCTCTCCCCATTACTTTTGGCTATAACCAAATCCCTGCTGTAGGGGGTTGACGGGTATGTTAGCCATAGCTCTCAACCAATGAGGGACGAATATCAACAAAATAGTGAACCTGCCAGGGTAAATCAGGGACAGTCAGGGACACTTGTACAATGTCAGCACTATTTATGTGTGGGATTGACAGACTGAGAGGTTGTGATTTATAGTACATCATTTGAGGTTACAGGAGTGTACACCCTTACGTAGTGTCACTATGTCTAACACAGATTCCAGTAGCTTTCCTACAATAGCCAACTGCTGTAGGAGGGAGTAGCAGGGGCAGAGCTGGGATTTGACTCAAAGCAGAGACAGTTGAGAGGCACGCCTGTAGTTGTTGGACAGCAGAGTATCACCAACATGTCATTACCATAAATGTATGAAAGGCCTACTGTTGTAGTCCCTTTTCTTCATGCCTCCATCCTGCCATCTGCATCCCATTATATGGGGACATCTATCGCATACGTATTAGAGTGAAGTACTGCTTTTTTAACCGTTCCTCTGCAAATAGCTTGAAAATCCATTATCTCTAGGAGAAAAACAATATAGAGACATGTTCCCTATAGCAGTTGCTTGCCTTTTGTACGTAATACTCATTACCTGGTAATTGTCTGTGCACGACTCTGTGGCTCAGACTTGCTAACTGCGTCCAAAACAGCTGAGTTGCACTTTCATTAGCCAATGACATGGCACCACAGTGCAATATTTAAGAACTTCATTTAGGCCTAGGCCCCTTTCTTAGTCTTTCAGATGGATGTTAGTGAGATGTGAAGACTACAGCATCACAGATGGTGGGTACAAATACTGTGCACTGTTTTAATGTGTAAGGTATGTCCACAATTTATAAAAAAAAAAAACAACCATGGAGCAGAAAAGTGCAGGAAAAAAGCTGTTTAACATTTCTTAATTAAGCACACACACTGGTACCATGGCTTTTTACCTTCAACAGATAATAAACATTACCAACAGCCATCCTTTTATACAAATACAAACCCCTAATTAACCAATTAATCTATTAAGAGTTTTAAAGTACAAAGCAATACTTTTTTACAATAGTTTTATAATTCCTCTCAAGTAAATGCAATTTAAAATTTTTGATTTGGTTTACAAATTGTTTCTATCATGTCCAAAGTTTTGCCTGATATGATTGGCCAATGTCCCATGACATTGTGATTATCTGGCAGTTCAGTGTTAAACATTGTGGGTTGAAGTCAGTAAGGAGAGAGAGAGACATGTGAGTGTCACATGTCATACCCATCAGAATATGCATATTAATGCAGTAGCTGCTATCCTATCAGCTCACTATCTTTGCAGGGACAGACTGTTATACGTGTCTCTATCGCTGGACTCTTGCTCCCACTTATGTATGGTTTTGTCTGGATCCCTTATTCTGTGGGATTGTGAGGTATGGTAGGTCTGTAGCAGCTAACTTAACATACAGCTGCATATGCTACATTCTGCAGCTGCTGCAGCCTAGGACACATAGGGGGGAGTGTGAACACTTTGGAGGACATCAAGCTGTATGTTTAACTGTGGTAGCAGTGTCAGCCCTGTCATTACATCAGAGCCAGGGTAGGGGCAACCTTTACAGTCCAATTTAGGCATGTGCATAAGGTATATCTGTTATGCAACAGTGCCAATAACAGAGTAGTAGACGATATATAGTTAGGCTATACAAATATGTGGAGTGTGTCCCTACCTGCAGGCCTGTGACGTGCAAAACTGGGTAGGAGATAATTCAGTAGCAGTAACCTATGGGGATTAGAAGTGCAAGACTCAGTCATTACGCAGTTGTCACCCTCCACACCCCTCCAAGGTTCCTACAAAGCTCTGAACAAAACTTCTCTGAATCTACATGCCTGACACAACAATAGAACAAATCCTGTACAGTTAATCCCCATCTAAGTCCTGGGACAAACTCCACTTAGACATTAGAAATATTGCTCACCCTCTTACATTCAAATCAGCTACTAATGACTATCTAAACAGGATATGTATCTGCCACTGTAACTACTCCCCTTAAAGGATCAACCATACTCCACACCTCAATCACACCTATCTCCCTCTCTCTCATCTATGTCACTAATATTCTACATCTAATAGGTTACCCCTTTATCTACAGCATCAGTACTGCACATCTTTTCTGACATACGTGAGTTATTTTCCAATAGGACTACACAGCTTGTTTTTATTGATGTAATATGTATATACCCTCTAATTAGTCAAATGTACTTTCAGTATGTATATTAACTTTATTTTTGTTGTACATTTTGTTGCACTTCTTGTAGTAAGTTTTGTTTGCAATTGTAAATGTGGAGCTTTTCTCCCCAGGCTTCTACTATAAAAGGGTTTGTCTCAGTAAGACTAACTTGGTCAACAAATGCCATAAATAATTACTTGCTGTCTTCATAATAATGTAATTGACATGTGAGACACTGGATTTGAACCCAGGACTGTGTGTGGCAAAATAATCTATATATCACAGGTTTAATAGATTGAGTTACTAAGTCAGTGCTGGAGCAGGTGTAGTTGCCAGATATATATGCAGACATACATACTGTGACACATGTATGCATCCATCAGTATGTGCATGGCTGTCAAAGTCAGTTGTTCTGCAGGAGGGTCCCAGTTGAACATATGTACTGAGCCACGGATGCCTTAGTAGGTGTGTTACAAGATGTTGCAGGCACATGGGGACATTTACCTGCTATCACTGGCCCCACATTCTGCCATACCTCTCAACCTCTTAGTGCAAGAAATCTGGACAAAGCCAGACAGAATGGGGAGACAAAGGCCCAAACATAAGGATATCATTTAAATATTGTTCCCTTAAATTTAGAAAGTTGCTAGAATACAAGTGTCTGCATTACTACATATTTTCTGAAAGATATAATGTGATAAACTCAACTGTTTGTCTTTATTTAGTAACTGCAATCCTCTCTAAAACTAAAATTAGAATCTTGCTACAACAGAATTGCCAAATTTGCTTCTAACTGTCATCATTCAACCCATCATTGTATAACCTTGAGAGATCTCCATTGGCTCGAATTCCCACATTACCTACTTCACCTTCAACTAACGCTCACAGACTAATTTATAAACCACAAGACTGGCCTGCATTCAGCTCCTTATTCTTCCCTTATGCTCCTACTAGGTCAAAACCTACAAGTTCACAAACCTAATCTACTAGCAGGTAAACTCCTATACTCCTGGACTATTGCCAGACTTTGGAATAATCTTCTCTCCTCTGTCTGCTCTGAACAACATCCCATCAAATTCAAAACTGCCATCCATAAATAACTTCTCTCCAACTGGATCTGCAACCTGTTTTCTTGCCCTTTAACAACACTGGGCAATATTTAAAAGTGTGGTGCATTGCTTAGCACCACACAAACCAGTGCAGCTCAGCTAAGCAGTGCTTAAACTGGTAAGGCACAAACCAGCTAAGCACAGCCATGTGGTGCTAAGCAGTGCTAAAAGGTATCTTATTTAAGCAGTGCTTGGCACAGATTAGCAGGTCTTAGTAGAGCTTTGTTGAGTGGAGCAGATCAGGATTTAAAAATAATTGGCATAATTTGTATTTGGAAAATAAATGCTTAATAACTATTCTGGGTATACAAACCCTGCACCTACTGCGGATAATGCTGTAACTCTACCATTTTGGCTATGTGGATAAATGGAATACTTCTATACTTTTACATATACCACTAAGCTACATTTAAGCACTGCTGAGCACATCTCTGCACCACACAAACCCACTCAGCTATGCTTAAACTTGACCTTTTCATTCATAATTAAATACATCCAGTTTCTATTTTTAGATGTCTGGCATGTGTCAGTTGCTCTGGTCTGCAGTGTGGAGAGAAAACCTGCTTTTTAGATATAAAAAAATATTAAATTATACTGATATAATGTGGTCAGACAGTGCAGGGAGTTTGTTACCTGCGGACACAGTTAGCACCACATTCCGTACACTGACTCAATAACCATGTTCCGTGGCTATTCCTCGGTAATGAGCCATGATTAATATGCATGGTATGCTGCCAAGAGGGAACCATGTACAGAGACACAGTAACAGTCTGCGTAGGCTCTACACAGTGTCTACACAGATTTTTATTAAATCCTGGGGGTAAACTTTGGGTACAAATGGTCTCAATGTACACTAAACTTTTTCATGCAGTATACACATACATACACATAATGTTGAAGGGTCAGAATGTATATTTTACCTGCTTCTCCCTTGGGTCATGATTTTTCTGTCTGTGCCACAGCTGCAGTTATTTCTGTGCTGTAGTTTATATTTAGCATGCTCTTATTAGTATAATTAGTTTTGCTGGTGTTGGCATTTGGACTGTATCTGCAAAGAGATGCGGACTGTGTGGAACTCTGTTTTAATTTTAATATCAGTGTGGTTTCTTTAAATTGATAAAGCTGGCATGTGTTATGTTGTCTTTGGTTATGTATCATATGACAGTTAAATGATTAACTCTGAAACTCTGTTAAACTTTCAATAAAACTTCCAACTAGCCTATTTTTTTTTGCAATTGCATTAAATGGCCCTTTTGACATGGCAGTAAACAACTGTGGTGTTTTTTTTTTTGTGGAATCATAGCCACTGTGTATAGGATATTAGTTCAGTTCAGTTTATTTCAAAATGTTCTGATGCATTATTTGCTGTTACCACACATCATGTTAAAATCAAATAAATCACATTACAATAAACATTACATTCACTAATCCTATAAACCCTAAAACCCAGGATATTAGTTATCTCATTCTTTTCATAGGTTCATAGGTTCATACTAGGCTATCTGCCCTAGGGCATTTATAAGCCTAGCCAGAGTGTGTTTGGCTTTCGCCACCCATTTTAAATTAATTTTGCTATGCCCTTTTTCGAGGTTAGTATACTGTGCCTCTGTCTAACGGTGACACAGAAGTGATACTCGGGGTAAATCTATGATCTCCCATCCACTCATCAAGACTCCTCTTGAAGAGAGTCAATGAGGGACTCTGCCTAACCTGGACTGGGATTTTATTCCAGAGTGAAGGCAGCCTCTGGGTTATGAATCTGTCCCTCCAGCATGTCCTATTTATTTCAGTGCTGAGGTTCAAGTCTCTCGAGCATGTAGCTCGATGGGATTTGGATTTTTTGAGGTGCAGCATGTCCCTTAATTCCGGGTTGGACATGGCCTTATACATCAGGCACAGGTCACCTCTGAGCAGGCGGTATGCCACTGAGTAGAGCTGGAGTTTCTTTAACCGGGCAGCATATGGCATCTGTTTGAGCCCTTTGATCCTCTTGGTGAGGTACTTTTGGGGTCTTTCCAGTTGCTGCAGGTGTTTGGTAAGGTACATCCCAAAAGGGCATTGTACTCGATTATGGGCCTGATGAGGGATGAGTAAAGAGGCACGATGACCTCCCTAATCTAGATGTGAATCCCTTCATGATTAGGTGGGCTGTATAAAATGTTTTTCTAACCACTTTGGCCAAGTGGTTGTCAAATGAGAGATTGCTATCAACTTGGGTCCCCAGGTCCCTAATTACTTCTTCTGTACTTAATGGATTACCACCTATGTGGTAATTTGTGGGAACTTTGTTTTTGCCAAAGGGATAACTATACACTTTTTGGTGTTTAGCTTGAGGCCATGGCTCTGGCACCAGTTGTCTGTTTCTATGAGGCCCTTTTGGAGGATGCTTGTGTCGGCTGGAGAGTTGATTATGGTGCCCAGTTTGCAGTCATCTGCGAACTTGGTCAGCCACAGTCCTTCCGTGTTGGCCTGTACCTCCGAGAAATATATACCAAACAAGAGAGGTCCCAGGACTGAGCCTTGTGGGACGCCACTTGCAACTGGTTTGGAGTCTGACATGGCTCCAGCAATTCTAACCATGTGGGTTCTGTCCTTGAGCCAGTTTGCAACCCATCTAGTGACATAGGGGTTTATATTTAAGCTGGTGAGCTTATCTATAATGCCCGAGTGGGGTATTGTATCGAAAGCTTTGCGAGGTCCAGATAGGCTGTGTGGACCACCTTCCCTTCGTCAATGGCCTTGGTGACTGTTTCAAAGAAGTCAACCAGGTTTGAGAGGCAGGATCTGCCTTAACAAAGCCGAACTGGGTAGGATCCAGTGTCTGTAGGTCCCCAATATCTTTATTTATGAGGTCCATGATGATCCTTTCCATAGCTTTGCAGACCAAGCTAGTCAGGCTTATGGGGCGATAGTTTCCAGGGTCCGTTGAGGCACCACCTTTGTGGAGAGGGACCACTGTTGCTGTACGCCACTCTTTGGGTACATATCCTGTAGTAAGGCTGAGATTGAACAGTAGTTTTATGTTTGGGTTTAGCTCTTCTTGGAGTTCATGTAGGACACAGCCTGGGACACCGTCTGGTCCCATTGATGCTGTGTTTTTGCTTTGGAGAGGCGGCTCTTACCTGAGCATCTGAGATGTCAGGGGGGCAGCACTCTGCTGGGATAGATATTTGCCCTTTTGGTGGGGAGAGGAGGAGAAGTTTGCGCTGAACCTGTCAGCTAGGATGTTGGCAATGTCTGTGGGTTCGGTGTATTTTTCGTCATTTTGGACTAATTCTGAGCATATCTGGGAATTCCCACCCAGGTTCCTAACATAACTAAAGAAAGCCTTGTGATTATCCTTAGTGTCCTGTGCAATTTTTCTCTCAAAGCTGGCCTTTGACAATTTTATGAGTGCCCTTAGTTTTTTGCTAATACTGATCAGAGATGCCCTCCCTTTTTGGGATTTTGCTCTATCATGTAGTAGCTTCCTCCTTCTATTGTATAGTTTGTTTATGGCTGGGGTCCACCAGACAGGACGTCTGCCTTTGGAGGATTGGGTCTTGGTTTTATTTGGGATTGCATGATCCATGCATTCCTGAAGGTGTTCATAGAATGCATTTATAAAGGATTCTGTGGTCTAGGCCATATTTTCCACAGGCCCGGGGGCTTTGAAGGATTCCACCTCGGTTTTGTGGAGTGTGAAATTTGCTTTAGAGAAGTTTTTCACTGTGGTTTTCTGGGCAGGGGGTGGGGTCGGGATGTGAATATCCAGTGAGATCAGTTTATGGTCTGATCTTACCAGTGAGGGATACACTTCTGGTCTGGAGCATAGAGTCCCCATGTTGGTGATGATCAGGTCCAGTATGTTTTCCCCTCTTGTGGGAATGGTAACTCCCATTTGCCATAGTATTTCATTTCTGTGGCCTTTACAAATGTCTAACTGCTTCTCTCCACCAAATGGAGTGTATATGCAGTAATGTTACATCTTACATCAGAAAAGTAGTGTGACTACTACTACAAACTATTAATTCTTCCAAAGTATCCATAGAATAATTTCACTGTCCTAGTAAAATTTACCTTTTATAATAAGATTGCAAAAAATAAATGTAAGACATCAGTTATTAATATAAGTAACTTGATCATAGGAGGTTACTAGGCTAATGGCCCTGGGTCCCATCCAAGTCTAGCCAAGAGTTTATCCCCAAAAAGAAACCTCAGTCAGGACCTGTCACCCCTATCACTGAAGGACACAGGTGGAACCCCTGGGGCAAATTTGTGGATTCCCATCCACTCATCAAGGTTGCACTTGAAGAGGGTCAGCGAGGTGCTCTGTTTGATGTGTATGGGAAGTTCCAGATATGGGGTAGCCTCTAGGAGACAAACCTGTCTCAAGCAGGTTTTGCTGATGTTGCATATTAGATTTAGGCCTTTTGAGCAGGTAGTCCATGAGGAGTTAGACTTATGGATATGAAGCATCTCTAGTAGAACAGGGTCCAAGATTGCCTTGTACGCGAGACACAGATCACCCCTCAGCAATCTGTATGATACCAAGTAGAGTGATAGCGATTTGAGCCCTGTCTGCATAGGACAGGTGTTAGAGGTCATGGATTCTCTATGTGAGATATTTCAGTGGCGTTTCTAGTTGTTGCAGATGTTTAGAGAGGTACATCCCAAACAGGGCATTATACTCCAGTATTGGTCTAATGAGGGAGGAGTATAGATAGGTAATAACATCCTTTTATTCTGGATGCAATCCCTTTACTTATGAGATGGACCAAGTAAAATGCTTTACTGACCATTGCAGCTACATGATGGCTGAATGTGAGGTTATCAACCTGATTGCAGAGATCTCTCACCACAGGTTTGTGTTTTTGCCTATTGGTATGATTATACATTTTCTTGCATTTAGCTTGAAGCCATGATTTTGACACCAGTCATTAGTTGCCGTGAGACCCTCTTGCAGTATGTTAACATCATTTGGATGATTTCATTTAGGAATGTTTACTGATCCAGGTATCAGTCTGCTGAACAAACAAAAGCGTTTAACAATGTAACCCTGAAGGGAGGATTTGTTTGGAGGTTTTAACTGGTTCCCTGATTAATGAGGTAACAGTTGAAATATATACTGCTAGAAAACATATAACAGCTATGTGTGATATTTAATTATTTATCTATGTATTTATTTGAGTTTGTTAACCAGGGTGGAACTCTGATCACAACTGACCAGTTTCAGTCTCAGCGTGGGATCTTTACAAAAGAACAACATGCAAAACAACACACTGGAGCTCAACACAAGTATAATAATAAATGTATTCAATCATATTGTAACACCCCTCCACTGGCACAGTAATCAAGGAGCCTCAATTCTCTCCACTAGCATCAGCGAGGGGCATCCACATTGGGAGGATAACAAGTACACACACAGTAAAGTACAATTTCCCTTAAGAGCGCACATAGATCACATTCAGTTTGGGGTGATTTCTCCCTTTCTCTCCAGATCTCCAATAAGACTCCCCACTGGCACAGCTATAGGGTTCAGATCTCAGCCAAGTGGTCAAGCCACAACCTCCAGCACATTCTCTGTCTAACTGGTGCTTCGTGTCTCTGGCAAGTAGCTGACACACACATTTTGAGATATGATTTATATACAAACACACAGACGCTCCTGGGGAGGGCTGGCACAGGTTGACTAGCTATGCCCCCTTCTGTCCAGACTATAATGTAGAAATCACTGCTACCAACCACTATGTATCAGCTACTAATAAGGCCCTTCCCAAAGGGTGGCCAATTCTACTGTGCAATGTTATTATTATCCAAATAGTAAGTGTGACAAACAGCCAGGCTATTGGAGTGGCTTATACAGTATCAACAAATACATGCAAGTACTCTAAGAGCTTAAATTATCTCTACATAAAACAGCCACAGTTAAAAGGTTTAAACATATAATAAATAATAAAAACACAAGACAATACTCATTGATTCAACACAGTGACAATAGAGTTCAGAAATCACAGGAAATACTTTAAAACAACATTGTAGGACGGTCTGACATAACTATATTAAACTGCTAGACTAATATTACTGTATTCCTACCTATCTCTGAGAGAAATACTAAGATCTGGATCTTACAGAGCAAATCAAGTGCTGGTGAGCTGATGTGTTCAGGTTCAGACACAAATACAAAATTCCATTCTTACTTTTGAGAGAGCCCTTAAATTGATAATACACATTACTGCTGAGTCATTTTAGATTACATCATTCTTGACACTTTTCTGATTTAGCTCCCAGGCTAACAGAGACTTAAAATTTAACATTTCTTTTTGATCTGCACCTGCCAGGAAGCCACAGCAATAAAAGACACTTTACATGTTAAACCTAGTAATTATCTCTAGAAATAATTTCCAGCAGCATACATCCTGTATCCAAGTTTGAGATCACACACAGTTGTAAAATCCTTTACTTATCAGCTTTCTTCCAGCAGGGTGCACTGTGGTTACATTTTTGAAGCTCAGAACATAACATAGTGTTCTTACAATTGTCAACTAACCCTGTGGATCATATTAATATTTACAAGGACATAGAATTATTTACAAAATTTTATCTAGCTAGGCTGGCAGCCTTCTCACATATACAAAGCCTTCAGGAATTCTCCCTTTCTCAATGTAAAAACATATAATAGCAACAAAGTATCCCTTAAAAATAATTTGAATCAGTCACATGATAAAACCATCACTGAGAAAGTAGAATCAATAAATACTAACTAGAAAGAACTTAAGACACAGCATGATGTAAATATAAAAACAGATGAAAATGTTACATAAAAACTTCACAATATATAATATAATATATGCAGTGTTACAGCTTCTGCTGCTTTTTTCTTAAAACAGATTTAATGCTAGTAGCTAGATTTAAACCAGGTGGATTATCGGCATGAGACATAAAATCTATTTCATTTCAACAACTTTGGTAAGATTCTTATGGTCACTATCCCTCTTTCTCATTCCTAATATCTGAATGTTCTTAAATCTAAAACTATGCTCAGACCCCTACTCCTTGACATGTTTAGCAAGCGAATTAGTAGCAATTCCTCTATATATAGCTGGCAAATGTTCAAATATCCCATTTTTGAGTTTTCTATTAAACCTCCCTACATAGAAACTTAAACATGCTGTGCAAGTACCCAAATAAACACTATTTTTGGAATTGCGATTTATATAGCATTAAAAATTAAATATTCTCTTGCTATTTCGATGCACAAATGTTGTTGAATTCAGAATAAATTTACAAGAACAATTCTGACAAAGGAAATTTCCCATTTTTCCTACTATGCACACATTTGTGCTTAGGACTGATTTCCCTATAACAAAGGTTTTGTTTTAGATTTTCATAATTCTTGAATGAAGAGTCTGGCAAGTTACTTTCAACTTTATAGATTTCTCACTGAGCATAAAGAAGATGCAAATTGTCCCTAATTATTTTATTTATTCCATCAGTTTTAATATTATATTGAGTTATGTATCTAACTTGATTATTATTATTATTATTATTATTATTAATAATATTATTATGATTATTATTACTATTATCATTGTTATTATTAGTGCCCAGGGACTGACTTTCAGAATGTATAAAATATAGTTTAACCTTAGTTTGTCTTTCAGGAATAACATGTTGAAAAGTATTAGTTAGCAGTAATTCATCATGTTGCCTAACTCAAAACACATTCATCATTTTGATTATTTGCTCATTACAAGTCTGACTATTAGTATTTAAATTACTTAATCTCAAAAACTGACTCTTAACTATTCCTTTGAAAATATGCTGAGGGTGCATAATGTGTCTGTGTATGAACCTATTTGATTGCACCTCCTTTCTATATATACTTGTAGACAGTTCATTACTATGTTTCGCTACTTTAATATCTAGGAAATTAATAGCAACATCAGAGTAGGTGAGTTAAAATTTAAAAAAAAATCTTTAGTATTATTTTAAATAGTTTACAAATGCTTCCAAAGGGAATGCATCTTCACCCCATAGTAAAAATATGTCATCCACAAACACTTATAGAACAAGTTAGATTTGTATCTCACCGATAGACCAAAAATATCTGTTCTATCTATAGCTATATTAGTATAGATATTGGCTACTGAAGTGCCCAGCACTAAACCTGAAATCTGATAATAAATGTCATCTTCAAACAAAAATACGTTGCTACCTAAAACCAAATCCAACAGAAAACAAAGGGTCTCAATCTTTCTTGTATGAAAATCACTGTTTTCACATAAAAATTCTCTAACAGCTCGTATGCTGTAATAATTAGGTATAACAGTAAAAAGAGAACTTATATCTAAAGTTACTAAAATATAATCAGATAATCAATTTGCTTCATATCACACATAAAGCTTCTGTAGAAAATCAGCTGTATCACAAATAAAACTATCAATTTTAGTAGAAAAGGAGATCAACATGTTATCTAAATACAGCACAATGGGCTTGGTGATCCATCCCCTACTTGAAACAATAGGTCTCATATTTGGTCTTGTTTTTATGTATTTTTGGGTAGTCCATATAGAATAGGCATAACAGGGCAGGCTACACAAAAATATGTATACAATTCGCATCAAATGTCATTCTGTACCTGTAATTCATGCACATAAGCTGTTCACTTTAAAAATAATATCACGCAGTTTTTTTCATATCAATAATTTTAAAAACGTTTTCATCATTTAAAAATTCATACATTCTATCAGTGTAATCAGTTCTGTTCATGATAATTGCACCACCCTTATTGGCCTGCTTTATTACTATATCAGTATTATTCTGCAGTGCTTTAAGAGAATCATACTCTACCTTAAATAAGTTATACCTTTTATGTCTGTCATTACAATCATATCAGTGATGAATTCCTTTCTCACATATATTTTGAAAAGCAGTAATCACAGGTGTACTGATTGGAATAAAGGTACTAGATCTCTTACATACCTGGGTTTGAATATTATCATTTTTAAATAATAGACTTAATTCCAAATTCCTGGGAAATAACTTAAATTCAGTTAGAGCATCAGCAACCTCTGAGTCACAAGTAGTAGGGATAATCTCAAGTCCATTATTTAATATTATGTCCGACTGACTTGTATTTACAGTTGAGAGGCTTGAAACAGTCATTCCGTTATTCATCTCACATAGCTGGGCCGACTGCGAGTTTGGGGAGCCTCTTGCCTTTGTTCTGACCCTTTTATTGTGGCACTTTAGAAAAGAACAAAGTGCAGTATAAAAATCACACAATAGGTTAGAGACAGAGTGATACAGTACACCTGTTGGAAGAATTATATCAACATAAGCATATGCAATATTTAGAAGACCAATGACAGACCTTTATAGATCAGGAAAGCAACATACATATATAAAATAGATAGATATAGACATGTGTTGATCTCTCTCTCTCCCTCTATAAATATATATATATATATATATATATATATATATATATATATATATGTATGTAAAAAACAAGTGGAAAAAGATCGTAGAAACAAAACCACTAATCCAATAAAATGATCGTGGCAGCACACAGGTTGCAAGTCCATAAAACATTTATTGTATAAATTCCACAAGCGCTTTCACCCTAACTCAGTTGTAGGGCTTTTTCAAGTGTAAAAAGCCCTACAACTGAGTTAGGGTGAAAGCGCTTGTGGAATTTATACAATAAATGCTTTATGGACTTGCAACCTGTGTGCTGACACGATCGTTTTATTGGATATATATATATATATATATATATATATATATATATATATATATATATATATATATATATATATATATATATATATATATATATATGTGTGTGTGTGTGTATATATCTTTATCTATAACTATGTTTAAGTATATGTATCTATAGTTATAAACACATGCACATGCATACACACCCATACACACACCACACACACATACACACACACGCGCGCATGCACACACACACATGTGCACACACACACATGCATACATACATGCTCATGCACACACACACACACACACACACACACACACACACACACACACACACACACACACACACACACGTGGAAACAATCATGTTTAAATGATGACATTGCTGCATCAGGAAGTAGATTGAAATGGTTATTCCATTAACTAATTATTTAATCAAAGTCCATTTAGTTGCAATGAACTGACTGATCATATTTGAATTCAAAATAAGTTATAACCTGGATTTCTTGTGATTGTACAGAGAAGAGCAGATGTGCTTTGCAGTTTTTCCATTAGTAACTATTACTATTGTCAGAAACACTATGTAACTCACTGGTGCACGTGTTACCACTGTAAACAAATTTAAACAAATTAAGAAATAGCACTGAAGGCATTTCTTTCCTAAATAATAACAATGAAAGTGTTAACTGCATTCCACGCACAGAACTGCTAAAATGTAGGAGGTGTTACAACACATAAGAAAAAAGATTGGAAAGAATTTGAAAGTGATAAAATGGTTGATAATGAAGACAGAAAACATGACAGAAAAAGATTAACTGACAGGACTGCTTGGTAGGCACCCAGATGGAAAATGCACAAGTGAGAATGGGGAGGGAGAGAGGGAGAGATGTGTCTGAGGTTAAACTGATAAAATTGTTTAATGGTGAAATATTGAAAGGAATTGAGCAGCTTGCAGGTTATATAACAGTAGCTAATGTGTAAGAGATGAGGTAGTAGAAGTTCTAAACTTGTATGCAGTTGCTTTCAGATGTTGCAAATAAAAAAATATAATTATGTACTCACCATAATGTTCCACATGTGTTGACCATTTTTTTCCTCACGTATGGGTTCTCATTTAATCCCTCGGATCCAACTCAGCCATTGCAATAGCTCATGGCAACCAAAAAGCTCTTGAGCTCCCCATCCTACCCACAATGCCTGTTTCCCAATCACCTCAAATCTTGTTTGCTGATAAAAATAGAAAAAATAATAAAATAGAAAAACACCTTGGTGAAGTGTAAGACCATTCCTGGTGTTCAAGATTATCCAATTTTCAAATTTAGGTAAACTCTCTCATCTAAAACAAAGGTAGGAACAGGGGGATGGCAGGTGGGTTATTGAGAAAAAATGAAAATGGACAACACAGATGGAACATTACGACGAGTACTTAACTATTTTATCTGATGTTGTCAATTTTCATTTTATCCTCACATACGGGACAGACTCACCAGTTACCTTTTTCCTGGGTGGTCTTATGGAAGGATATTCTTCAGAACCATTGAACCAAAGGAGGCCCTACCCCTAGAAACCAAATCCAATTTGTAATGAGTAATAAAGGTATGATGGGTAGCCCATGGACCTAGTGGAATGAGCTCAAACTGTTTTCAACAGCTCTAAACCTTGTCTCTTGTAAATAAAATAGATGCAGTCTGAAAACCATTTGGCTAGAGTAACCATGGTCACTGGAAGGCCCAATCTAGTCTCTAAAAAGGAGACCAATAATTGCCTTTTTTCTTATGTCCTTTGTTCTATGAAAGTAAACACATTATTGTCTATGAACATCTAGCAAATGCAACAAATATTCACCTTTATTGGTAAAAGTTTGGGAAGAAAACTGTCTAGTTAATTATATTCTCTGAAACTATCTTTGGTAAAAATGATGGGTTAGCACATACAATAATCCTGTTTTTATGAAAAGTCAAGTATGATGGTTGGGAATGATAAAGCCTGAATCTGAGATGTTCTTCTTGCAGATGTGATGGCTACCAAGAATATGGTTTTCCAAGAGAAATTTGAGTTGACAGGTAGCTGCTGATTCAAAAGGAGGCTGTATATTTTTGTAACACTAAATTTAAGTTCCAATGTGATAAAATATCTTTACAAGGGGGCTTAAGTAAGAGAGTTTCTCTCAAGAAGGCTTTGCACAGCTTATGTGAAATGAGGCAGGAATCATCAAATCCAATGTGGAAATTAGAAATTGCAGCTAGCTGCACTTGTATTGTAGAGTACACTGCACCCTCCTTAAACAGCTGTCCTAAAAACTCCAGATTAGTGTGGATAGGAGCAGAAAAGGGTTCTATATCATTTTGTTGAGTCCAATGTATGAATCTCTTCCATTTACTGTTATGCAACTTTCACGTAGATGACTTTTGGCAGGATAGTAGGATTTGACACACTGGTGAAGAGAGCATAGGATGTCTGGCTATCAATGGAACTGGATTTACCAAGCTGTCAGCTTAAGACTGTGAATGTTCAAACAACCCAATCCTGTTGGGTGCAAGAAAAGGTCTAGAATTAGATCCAGAATCCATGGTTTCTTCCATAGGTGAGGCCAAAGAATAGGAAAATAGATGTGATGAGGCCAATAAAGGGCAATGAGGATCACTTCTCTCTTCAACTTGTTTGCTTTCTGAAGAAATCTGTGGATTACTGGGGTTGGGAAAAGGCATATAATAGAATGGGAGACCAATCATGAGTGAGATAATCCTTCGAGGACTTCTCTCTTGGGAGAATCAGGGCAAAGTATTTGCTGCATTTGTTTTCTGAGGGGATGCAAAAAGATTGCAGCAAGGCTGACCCCACTTGTGAAATATGTCTTCTACCACTTTCTGATTGAAGGACCAATTGTGAGGCTTAATAATGCATCTGCTCAACTTGTCTGCTATCATGTTCACCTTTCCTGTAATGTGCATTGCTACCAGAAAATGTTTGGAGGAGATCACCCACTGCTACACTCTGAGTGTCTTTTTATATAATGGGTATGATCTGGTTCTCCCTTGTTTGTCAATGTACAGACAACAGACATGGTGTCTGATTAAATCACAATTGTCCCTAGAGGAAGTGCATTCTGAAAGGCTTGCAACACCATTACCATCGCTCTCATCTCTAGGACTTTTATGTGTGACTTGGCCTCTTGTGTAGACCATGTGCCTTGGACTGTTTTTCCAAGATAATGTCCCCCACCCTATATGGGAAGCATCTGTGGTCACTGTGGCCTTGGGGAGAGGGGGAACAAAGGGGTGATCTTGCATAAGTTTATCTGATTGAATCTACTATGAAAGATACTTCTTGCAAGTGTTCATAATTCTTATCAGGGCTGACATGGGTTGTCGAAGGACAGACCATTGTACTGTGAGTAGCCACTGTAAGATTCTCATGTGAAATCTTGCTAGTGGAACTAGTATAATTGCTGCTGCCATAGAACCTAAGACTTGAAGTACCATTTGAGTAGAATTGTGTAGCAACTTTCTGACTTGATCTCTTATGGACATCACTCTTGAAGATGAGAGACATGCTACCATCTCGATTGTGTTTTTGCTTGTTCCCATGAAGTCCAATTCTTGAGAGGGGTCTAGGTGTGACTTTTCATAATTTACTGTAATTTCTAATAAAGAACACATTGGAAGAACCACGTCTTTTGCCTCTAGAAGTATATGCCTGGTCAGGGCAGTTATGAGCCAGTCATCTAAATATGGAAACCACAGAATCCTTGATGTTTCGAGTGAGCTGCCACTACTGCCGTACAGTGAACACTCTGGGGCTATAGTGAGGCCAAACAGAAGTACTCTGAACTGATAGTGACTGGCTCCCATACAGAAACGTAAATGAGTTCTGGGTTACCTGTTCATCTTTATGTGTTAGTATGAATCTTGAAGGTCTATCAAGCACATACAATCATCCTTTTACAAGAATAAAAGAATGGACTAAACTGTGACAATCTGGAACTTGCTCTGCTGAACTGATTTGTTCAATCAGCTGAGATTTAAAATTAGTCTCCAGTTCCCTGTCTTTTTTTGGCACCAGAAAGAACCTTTAGTAAGTACCAGATCATCTCTGGTCTGGGGGACTTCTTGGATGACTCTTTTGTCTAGCAACCTTTGTATCTGGATGGCTGCTTGCTCCCTTTGACTGGGTGAAACATCAGGGAGTTTTTTGCTTTGGAGCAATGGATGGGGAAAGGGTATAAAGCATCCTCTCAATATGATCTTCTGCATCCATTTGTCATTTGTTATGGTTAGCCAGGCTCTTAGATCCAGGGATAGTCAACCTCAACTGCCCAATCCTGGTAGACACACTGGTGCCAGGACTGGAAAAATGGCAGTGTAGAATCCTCAAAATAATGGAACATTCCTACAATGGGGCCAGGTCAGGCCCAGGGGGAGGATGGACCCCCTGTGGTAGAAGGAAATAACAGTCCACAAAAATCACAAAAATTGAAAGGCCAAAGAAGAGCCATAAAGATGATAGAGTGGACTATTGAAGATAAGAAAGAAATTATGTATTGTTACTATTATGCAAAAATCCCAGAATTTCCAGACACAAGATATACAAAAAGATTAAGAGAAAAATTAGAGGAAAGAAAAATAATGCCATAAGAAAAACTGTCAGAAGCTTTAAATAAAAAATTATGTTCATAATGCAACAGATTTGTTAAAAACAGTACATAGACCTGTTTGATCTGTTTGGAAAAAAAGCATCTGAGGAAGTGCAAAAATAAACAACAAAACCTTGAGATTTTTTAAAAGTATTAAAAAGAAATATGGACCTGGAAAGAAAGAGAGATTTGATATGGTGCAATATCTATGCAAAGATGAAAGCCAAATTAATCAATATAAAGAAGGCAGCCCCAAAGATATTCAAAGAGAAATACAGGCAAAGGCATCCACATATGGAAAATTTCATAATAAAAAATAATATTACAAAGAGGGAATGTAGAAAAGAAGACTGGTAAAGCAGAAGTTAAAACATAGAAGTTGAAGTTATGGAGTGCCTCCAAAATGAAGGATTTGAGGTGCAAGTTCTAACATTGGTTACATCACAGCATGACTGAATGAATCCCCACAGTAAGGAGAAAGAGGAAGAAAGGAGACATCTGTAGAAGTAATCTAGTCATGGGAAAGAAAGAGAGATTTAATATGGTGTAATATCTATGCAAAGGAGAAAGCAAAACTAACCAATACAAAAAGAGCAGCAGATATTTGCAGAGAAATACAGGCAAAGGAATCCAGACATGGAACACGTTACAATACAACAATATGAAGACAAAAAGGAAAAGTAGAAAAGGAGATTTGTAATAGAGAAGTTAAAGAAATAGAAACTGAGATTATGAAAATAAGAAAAACCGCCACAAATATGAAGAAAAATACTCTTTTAATAGGTTCATAGGTAAGTACTATTCTATCTGCCCAAGGGCATTTATAAGCCTAGCCAGAATGGGTTGGCTTTCACCACCCCTTAGATTAGTTCCCTGTGCCCCTGTCCAGCAGAGCCATTAGTCCCCTGTGCTACTGTCCAGTAGAGCCACTGCAGTGATCCCTGGGGTAAATTTTCTGTTTCCCATCCACCCGTCAAGGTTTCTCTTGAAGAGTGTTAGTGAGGGACTCTGCCTGATATATATTGGAATCCTGTTCTAAAGCATGGGGGAGTCTCTGGGACAGGAATATATCCCTCCAGCATGTCCTATTTATCATTGTGGTGAGGTTTATATCTCTAGAGTGTGTGGCTCTCCGGGATTTGTTTTTTTTTTTAGGTGGAGCATGTCCATCAATTCTGAGTTGGACATGGCCTTGTATGTCAGGCAGAGATCACCTCTGAGTAAGCGGTATGCAACCAAGTACAGCTGGAGTTTCTTGAGTCAGGCTGCATAGGGCATCTGTTTGAGGCCAGTAATCTTCTTGGTGAGGTAATTTTTTGTGGTATTTCCAGCTGTTGCAGGTGTCTTGTAAGGTACATCCAAATGGGGCATTGCATTCTATGATAGGTCTAATGAATGATGGGTAGAGAGCCACAATAATCTCTTTTGTTCTAGATGCAAACCCTTTTGTGATTAGGTGGGCCACATAGAAGGATTTTCTAACCACCTTGGCAACATGATTATCAAAGGAGAGATTACTATCTACTTGGGTCCCCAGATCCCTTATTACATTTTCTGTATTTAGGGGACTACCACCTATGTGATCGTTTGTGGGTACTTTGTTTTTTTCCAAAGGGGATGACTATGCACTTTTTGGCATTTAGTTTGAGGCCATGATTTTGACACCATGTATCCGTCTCAGTGAAACCCTTCTGGAGGGTGTCTGTATCAGCCGGTGAATCAATTATGGCCCCTAGTTTGCAGTCATCTGCAAACTTGGTCAACCATAGTCCTCCTATGCTTGCCTGTACCTCTGAGAAGTATATACCGAACAGGAGGGGTCCTAGGACTGAGACTTGTGGGGCACCACTTGTAACCGGTTTAGAGTCAGACATAGAGCCTGCAACTCTCACCATGTGGGTTCTATCCATGAGCCAGTCAGCAACCCATCTCATGATGTAGGGGTTTATGTTCAAGCTGGTGAGCTTGTCTATAATACTACAATGGGGAATGGTGTAGAAAGCCTTTGTGAGGTCTAGGTAGGCTGTGTGGACCTCCTCTCCCTTGTCTAATGCCTTGGTAACTGTCTCAAAGAAGTCCACCAGGTTTAGGAGGCATGATCTGCCCTTAACAAGGCCAAACTGGGTAGGGTCCAAGGTTTGGAGGTTCCCAATGTCTCTGTTAATAAGTTCCATGATGATGCGCTCCATAGCCTTGCAGACCAGGCTAGTCAGGTTTATAGGGCTATAGTTCCTGGGGTCCATTGTGGCTCCACCTTTGTGTAGCAGGATAACTGTTGCTGTGTGCCATTCTGTGGGTACGTAGCCTGTAGAGAGGCTGAGTTTGAACAGTGTATTTAGGTGAGGGATTAGTTCATTTTGGAGCTCTTGTAAGACACAGCCTTGGACACCGACCAGTCCCATTGAAGCTGTGTTTTTGGCTTCGGATAGGGCTGTTTTAACCTGTGTGTCAGTGACTGATGGGGCCCTACATTCTTCTGGTATGGTTATGGGCCCTTTAAGGGGTGAGAGGGGAGTGAAGTTTGCACTAAACTTGTCTGCCAGAATGTTGGCAATATCAGTCGGTTCAGTGTATTTTGTGCCATTCTGCACTAACTCAGAACAGATCTGAGAGTTTCCACTTAGGTTCTTAACATAGCAAAATAATGTTTTGTGGTTATCTTTGGAGTCATTGGTAATTCTTCTTTCGAAGCTAGCCTTGGATGATTTTATGAGGGATCCTAGTTTCTTGCTGATACTGATCAGGGATGTTTTTCCTTCTTGGGATTTTACTCTTTTCTGTACTAGTTTCCTCCTTCTGTTGTATAGCTTGTTTATGGCAGGGGTCCACCAGACTGGTTTCCTTTTCTTGGAGGAGTGAATCTTGGTTTTACTTGGGATAGCATGATTCATGCATTCTTGAAGATGCTCATAGAGTGCCTTTGTAAGGGTTTCAGCAGCTTGGACAGCATTGTCCTTTAGTATGGGGGCTGTGAACCTTTACACCTCAGTCTTAAGTAACGTGAAGTTTGCTTTGAAAAGTTTTTCACAGTGGTTTCCTTGATTGGGGGGGAGGGCTGAATGTGGATATCCAGAGTGATTAGTCTATGGTCTGATCTAACCAGTGAGGGGTTGACCTCCAGTGTGGAACACTGGTCACCCATGTTGGTGCTGACCAGGTCCAATATGTTGTTCCCTCTGGTGGGGGTGTTGACTAGTTAATCTAGGGCATTCGAGTTTATAAATTCTAGGAAGCGTTGGGCAAGGGAGTTAGTACTTGAGTAGTTCTCCCAGTTTATGTTTGGGTAATTGAAATCACCCAGTATAAGGATGTTTGGTAGAACCTTCATATTTCCCAGTGTCTCCAGAAATGCGGAATGGGGGTCCTGGGTCATGGTGGGTCATCTGTAGCAAGCTACAATTTGGATTGCAGTTTTGCCCATTGCTAGTTGCACATGGATGATCTATGATGCATTGTGCTGCACCACTAACCTGGAGGTGTGGGTATCCTTAATGAATATGGATACACCCCCGCCGTTTGTGTTTCGGTCCTGGTCTGTGGCCGAAAGGTATGGTATGAGTTATAGCCTAGTAGTGCTGGGGTGCTCTCAGGAGCCTTAAACCAGGTTTCTGTTACTGCACAGATGTCAATGTTCTCCATACTGAGGAGTGTCTCAAGTGCATGCATTTTGAGGTTTAGACTTTTGGCGTTGAGTAGAATTACCCTCAGTTTTTGGTTACTTGTGCCATTTAGGTTGGTGGGTTTGTCTTTTGAGCCTTGCCTAAAAAAGGCACTATGGGGGCGGCAAGAGCCTTGGCCAGTATTCAAAAGCTTAAGGGTGACAGGTGCAAGCCATCTCTTGCGATGCAACGTGACTTGTCGAGCATGTCAACCCAGGTGGACAGATACTGAATCCCCTTTGAATGACACCAGAAACTTAGCCAATTGTTAAAACTGATAATTTTTTCTTTATACTGTGGTATCATTCTTGGTGAGGGCAGGATGCTACTCAGGGTCAGGGTCATACCGGCCTGGGCTACATGATCATAGAGCTCTTCCATGTCTCTTTTTGTGTAGTCTAGGGAGGTACGTCTCAGGTCATTCACACCAACATGGACAATGACAGAGTCATATTTGTACTTGTTCTGGAGTGGCCTGAGTACTTGTGTTATGTGGCGGATCCTGGTGCCCAACAGGCAGCTAACTGTAACCTTCTCCTTGTCCAGCCTAGTTAGTGGGTCATCAGTGTGCCTGACTATAGAGTTGCCTATTACTAGTGTGTTGGGTATGTTATTTTGCCTTAAGGGTTGTGATTGCATGGCACACTGATTATGTGAATTATGTATTTCATGGTTGGTGATGGGGGTGGAGGTTGCTTGGATGTCTGCTTTGGAGGTCTCTGTTGCTTTTGCAGATGTTTATTTAGAGCCTCCGAGTATGTTTTCATGTATTCCTGTGTGTTATTTGCTGGTGTTGGTTTATTAGGTCTATGTGAGACTGGTGGTGTGTTGCAAGTATTACCCTTCTCGCTTTTGTCAGCAGATACACTTGACTTCATCAGATTACATAAAACATTGACATCACTTCCTTTTAAAAGCCAGGCACCACCACATGACCACAATTAATTTCCTCTACAGGATTCAAATTGTATTGCAACACTGTTTCTCAAGCTATATTGCCTCTACAGGATTCAGGTTGTATTGCAACACTATGTTTTAAAACTAAACATTGAAATATATGTGAAACTTGATTAAGAAATAATAATAAAAAAAATTGCAAGACAAAAACTACAATAGTGTTTGTTCTTCACGGTAACCCATATGTATAAATAAATAAGTTATAAGGCATAATAAAACTTAAGTAATGTTTTAACTTGCACAGCAAATACGGAAAGGAGGGGAAAATGTTATCAATGTATGTTTATAATGCATCTTTTTATACTGTCTTAGCGTATCAGCAGTATGCTGGATTGATGTTTGTTATTTATTTATTTTCTGATGAAGTCAAGTGTATCTACTGACGAAAGCGTTCATTAAAAGAGTATTTTTCTTCATATTTGTGGTGGTTTTTCTTATTTTCATTCAGGTTTAGTTTGTTTCTTGGAAACTGAGATTATGGAGTACCCGTGAAGTGAAGGACTCAGTGTAGAAAATTTAATTCAGAAATCACCACAACAAGAGGTGATCTCTGCCTGACGTACAAGGCCATGTCCAATCAGGATCTGATGGACATGCTCCACCTCAAAAAATCCAAATCCATCAGGACCACGAGAGCTAAAGACTTAAACCTTGGCACAAGTATGAATAGGACATGCTGGAGGGATAGATTCATAACCCAGAGGCTTCCCATGCTTTGGAACAAGATCCCAGTTCATATTAGGCAGAGCCCCTCACTGACTCTCTTCAAGAGAAATCTTGATGAGTGGATGGGAGATGGTAAGTTCACCCCAGGGGTCACATCTGTGTCACTGCTAGACAGGGGCACAGTAAACTAATTCTATTATATAAGGGGACCTTCATTGTGTCACTACTAGACAGAGGCACAGTATTCTAAATTTATTCTGTACATTTTTTGTACCATTTCATGGGGTGGCAAAAGCCACATCACTATGGCTAGGCTTACAAATGCCCCAGGGCAGATAGCCTAGTACTATACTATGAAACTATGAAACTATAAGACATAGCAATGGACCTCCAAATTAAGGGGAAACAAGTTGAACAAAAAGCAATTGTTCAAGTGCCATATGAAGATATTTTGGAGCCTTCCACAGTAAACCAGTATAAATGTTCACTTGAAGTTGGACAGCAAGAGAAGGAACAGGAAACTGTGGATACTCTGACGCAGCCAATGTTGAGGAGTGATAGGCCAGAGAGTTCCCATATGGCAGAGCAACAGATGGCACAGGATGAAACTGAAGAGAATGTGCCACATGAAGATGCTATAGACCTTTCTATAGAATGCCCACAGGAAATGGAAAACAAAAAACGTGCCCTCAGTTTACAGGAAAATAAGCTAAGAGAAGAGTCGCTTGATTTAATAGCGATTGATAGACATATTAAGATCAATGAAAGAAATAGACTGCAGAAGGTCAATAAAACTCCAAAAGTCAGACATTTAATAAAACAAATGAATGCAGTGATTAGGACTGTCCATAGAGATCCATGCGATATAACAGACGTAAACAGGATATATTACTGTACAGTTAAATTAATAACAGATAAAGTTCTAACACAAGAACACAGGGCAGTGAGGGAAAGGACAGAGAGAAATTGAATACCATCACAAATGTATCGAATAGAGAAAATTATAAAGCAATTAAGACAAGACGTGTCACTGCTAGAAGAATATAGAAGAGGGAACAAATCAACAAAAATACTTAGAAAGATAGATGTGATAAAAGCAACGTGCAGTATTAGAACAGATCAGGATCTATAATTCACTATCACAAATAAACTAAAACTCTCGGCACAGGTGGAAACAATTAGAAGATACACAAATAAATATAAAGGAAAAGTACAAAATAAGCAATTTATTGATGAACCCAAAGTATAGAGAACTGAGAAACAAGGCAAAAGGAATTAAAAGACCACCAAAAAAGAAGAAATAGATATACTTTGGAGAAGTATTTATGAAGATACTGTGGAACATAACAAAGATGCCACATGGCTAGAAGGAGTGAAAAATAGAATATGAAATGGGATGAAGTAACAGCCAGAGAGATTGAAACAAAGTTGATAAAGGCCTCTAGTGGGAAAACCCCAGGCCCAGATACAGTACCTAACTTTTGGTTAAAAGTATTAACATCGTTGAATGAAGATTTAGCCATGAGTAAGAACTATTTATATGCACACCCCAAACAAACAGCAACCTGACTAACAACAGGAAAAAAATGTTCCTACTTAAGAGTGAACCTGCAAGCTACCATAAAAATTATAGACCGATAACTTGCCTTCTGACGACATATAAACTATAAACTGGAATTGATGCTGACAGAGTTTATAGACAATTTAGAAGAAAACTCAGTTATGACAATAGAACAAAAGGGCAATAAAAGAAAGTCATATGGAACAAAGGATAATTTGTTGTTAAATAAAGTCATAGTGGAGAACTGTAAAAAGGAGAAGAATCTAAGTATGGCATGGCTTGACTACAAAAATTGCCCTTAACCCATTAAGCTGCCTAGGCCATGGCTATAATTTGGCTCCTAGAAAACAACAAAGTGTAAATACTTCTCATCTTTTCTTAGCTGATGATTTAAAACTGTATAGCTCATCAGACGAGGAACTGAAAGCAGAACCGAGAGTTGTTAAAACTTTTTCAGATGATATAACAATGTCATTTGGTCTTAAAAAATATGCCAAAGCAACATTTAAGGCAGGCAAACTGCAGCACCAAGGAAACATTAGTTTCGGACAGAAATGTGATAAAAAAGAACTTGAGCAAGAGGAAGTATATAAATAGTTGGGAATTGATGAAGGATCAACAACAAAACATGAACAAATGTGAATAAAACTTAGTAAAGAATACTTTAGAAGACTTAACTTAATCATGTAAACAGCTTTGACATCTAGGAACAAAATTCATGCTATAAACCAATTTGCTCTTCCTGTCCTAACTTACAGTTTTGGAGTGATTGACTAGTCCCAAAATGTGCTGGATAGATTAGACAGGAAAGCAAGAAGAATGCTTCATGCTCACCAAATGATTTATAAAAATCAGTGCATACCAAGAGTTCTCTGTTCCGAAGGAGGGATGTTTTAAAACATGAGGAGAATAAATCTAAGATGACTTCCCTGCTTAGTCTAACAGAAGCATATCAGTGTCAAGCAGGAATGGAAATCAAACCAGAAGTAGAAAAAATCAGGCAGCAACTGAATGTGCCAAAAAAACAAAAGAAAGAATATAAGGTGAATGACCAGATGAGAAGGCAAGAAATGTGGCAAATGCATAAATATAGTTGCAAGTATAGAAAACTTCTGGAAGAACCTCATTTTGATCAGGATCAAATGCAGGAATGGTTAAGGAGAGGGAAACTCAAACCAAGAGATGAAAGGTTAATATTGGCTGCCCAAGACAGTGGGCTAGGTACACATTGATTTACAAAGTCCATTGAACATGTGGGAGAAACAGGCAAATGTAGGTTTTGTAAAACAGAATTGGGAACAGTTGCATACCTCGTTGCTGGTTGTGACATAGTAATGGCAGAAAGACTGTATACGGAAAGGAATAATAATGTGGCAAGACTGTTGCACTGGGGATTGTGCAAACGTTATGGTACTGAAGTGGCTGAAAACACTGGAAACATGAACCACAACACATCATAGAAAATAATGAAGTCTACATCACATGGAATCATCTGTTACCAACACTTCAAAATATACATGCTAGAAATCTGGATATAGTGGCCCATGAAAAGAAGGCAAAAGTAGCATTGATAATTGAAATCACCACACCCAGTGAGTACAGTGTCATGCGTACAGAGAGACACAAAGTCATAAAATATCAGGATTTGCAAGCAGAAACAAGAGCAATGTGGAAGAAAGATACCCAGACAGTTCCAATAGTAGTAGGAGCAACATGTATTTTAAAAAATAATCTATGATCATATTTAGATATGTTACAATACATGTAACTCCATACGAATTGCAGAAGGAGTCATTACTGGACACATTGCGGGTGCTGCAAAGAGCACTTCTGGCTGACAAAGAGTGAGACAATACTAATTTCATGAACTTTAATCGGATTCACTTTATAATCTCGAAGTACTGAAATATTGAATTTCAGTATTTCGAAACTATAAAGTCGAATGTTCAAAATGCCAAAACCTCAAAACCGTGAAAGTAAAAACCGTGAACGTAAACACACCATACACCACACAACACATACACCACCCTACCCACACAACAAACAAACAAAACACACACAAACACAAAACCACAAATAAACAAACCTACACTACAAATAAGCAGGGGGGCAAGCCCCCCTGCACCCTTATATATACTAACTCTAAGATCGCACCAAACTGAAAAAGACACTCTACAGTCCCCTCACACAGACACACATCACATACATACAAACACCACCACTTTTAACACTTAAACAGACATACTTTTATCTGCCTACCCTAACCTACACCTACAAATTCCAAACACACTCACATACACTCAAACACCTACCCAAAACCCTTACAAAATAGTCACTTACCTGAAATTCCAGACAAATTCACACACTAAAACATATACCATGCACACAGTACATCCCGTGCCATGTACCGGAACACCATAACTGTGAATTAAACATTTCCGAATTTGCGGTTATGAAGTTTTGCTATTTTCACAATTCGACTTTATCATCTAGAAATACTGAAATTCGATATTTCAGTATTTCGAGATTATAAAGTGAAACCCCTTAATCATACTATGACTTAGGTATGGGGGTCCATTCCTGTCATGGTATTAGAAATTGAAAAGATTTGGAGAAATTAAAAAAGTGAGAGAAAATGTTATATTCATAAAGTAACAGAAAGTATTCTAAGAACTAAGCCAACACGAGAATGGAGAAAGGAGATTCTGCTGATAGGGAAGACTGCAAGTAAGGGTACAGAGAATAGGTAAGAGGGGGGCGTGAATTTACTTGCAAAAGACACAAGGTATTGGGAGCAAATAACTAGAGAGGAAAAGGTGATACAGTGGGATGGGACCAAGAAGCTATCTGGACTACAGGCTACAGAGCGCCTTCCCTGTGTCAAGGATTGATATCAGAGTATATGTAAAGAGAAAGGGATAAGAAAATCGCAAGTGAAAGACCTGCTCTGGTGAGGCTTTTAGTCAAATTTAAAACAGAAGCTGTGGTTAAAAAGTGATTATTAGTAGGGAATATAAAATATGCATAATAACTATAAGAATCAATCAGAAGACGGTTAGAAAAGATTGGGGAAGACAGTCTGGAAAAGCAATTTACAAGAGCACAATGGAAGGACATATGTATGGCTCCAGGTATGCAACAAAGTCCAGAGAGTTTAGGATCTTTGCTTGGAAGTGCTTGGACAGGTATTTTATACCACAAGCAGACTTTGTAGGATTTTTCCTCAGGTAGATACCAAATGTTGGAGGTATGATGGGGAAGAAAGGGATTCTTGTGAATGTGTATTTTAGGAATGCAACAAGTTGGCAGATTTTAAAAATTCCACACATAGTAGTCTGTCAGAAATACAGCAAATGGCTGTAACTACTCATATGATTTTTTGAGCTGGGACACAGGATGTGAATTGCCTAAACATAGTAAGGCCATTATAAGACTGTGCCTGTTTGTGTATAATTCTGCTACTGATTTCTTTCTCTCTATGTTGTCTATATACTGTATATAGCTAAGTATAGAATATTTATATTAAATGTTATTGTAATTGTTAGGTTGTACTGTATTGTATTATACTGGAAAAGTGGATGTGGTGATACGTGTCTGTTGGGCAGGGTTAGGATTAGATGTTGGAAATCCTTGGTTAGAGATGTTCTACTATCGATGAAATAAGAGTTAAATTGTATTGCAGTTTTGAGTGAACTATTGGGAGAGGGGTTAGGGTTGAATTTTAGCTGGGATGTCAGATTTTTTAATCGCTATCAAGAATTTTTTTAAGGTTGTGTTTACTATTATTCTGAATTTATTATAGCATAGTTTTTGTCTTTATTTATTTGCTTTTTAGTACAACTGTGATGCATTCTGAAGTTTTCACGATATCATGGTGCTTTATATTTTTGCCATTCTTTCCGTGTATTTTATCGATCCTGCATTAACATTCTACTAGTTTTGGAGAGCCAAACTGAATTATATGTTTTAGTCCTTTCCTTGCAGGAGGTGCAAGGCTATTTAGGGGAGTTAGGAAAGTTAGGAGAATTAGGAGAGTTAGGATAGTTAGGAGAGTTCGGAGAGTTAGGAGAGTGAGGATAGTTAGTAGAGTTAGGAGAGTTAGGATAGTTAGGAGAGTTAGGATAGTTAGGAGAGTTAGGAGAGTTAGGATAGTTAGGAGAGTTAGGAGAGTGAGGATAGTTAGAAGAGTTAGGAGAGTTAGGAGAGTTAGGAGAGTTAGGAGAGTGAGGATAGTTAGAAGAGTTAGAAGAGTTAGGAGAGTTCGGATAGTTAGGAGAGTTCGGATAGTTAGGAGAGTTAGGAGAGTTAGGATAGTTAGGAGAGTTAGGAGAGTTCGGAGAGTTAGGAGAGTTCGGAGAGTTAGGAGAGTTAGAGTTAGGAGAGTTAGGATAGTTAGAAGAGTTAGAAGAGTTAGGAGAGTTCGGATAGTTAGGAGAGTTCGGATAGTTAGGAGAGTTAGGATAGTTAGAGTTAGGAGAGTTAGGATAGTTAGAAGAGTTAGAAGAGTTAGGAGAGTTAGGAGAGTTAGGAGAGTCATATTGAATTCATTTACAGCATCATCTAAGGGGATAATTTTTAGGAAGATTTTTTTTCTAATATGTGATTGTTTATGTCTTAAGTGATAATTTAATAAATATGTTAAAAAATGAAAGTGAGACATTAGGTCAGGATCCTGACTGGATGTATAGGCTATAATGGGAAAAAAATGATACAGTTACAGTATAGGTTATGAGGGAGATGTGATAAAAAAACTGACAAAGAATGGTAATAAAAAAGTGAATAATAAATTGCAAATTTATGTCAGTCATTGAAAGATCGCTACTTTTATAATTTCCTGAATACCAAAATGATGAACTAGGAGAATGAGGTAACAAAAAGTACAAAGACTTATTATTACAGGTTTGAAGAAAGATGATGGGACGTGTTATACTTGTAATCCAGGGATGAGAGCAGAACATTTTCAGAAGTGTTATGCATAGGTATATTGAGCTCACACACAATACAGTGATACAGAGTTAGAGATCCAGTGTAAGAAAAACAAAAGGTATGATGACATGCACAGCGCAGTGATAGAGGTTTAGAGACCTGGTGTAAGTAAAACACAAGGTATGATCACATTTATATCGACCTCACTCACAGCACAGTAATAGAGATTTATAGACCTGGTGTAAGTAAAACACAAGGTCTGATCACACTTATATCGACCTCATGCACAGCACAGTGATAGTGATTTAGAGCCCTGGTGTAAGTAAAACACAAGGTATGGTGACAATTATATCAAGCTCATACACAGCGCAGTAATAGAGATTTAGAGCCCTGGTGTAAGTAAAACACAAGCTATGGTGACAATTATATCGACCTCATGCACAGCGCAGTGATAGAGGTTTAGAGACCTGGTGTAAGTAAAACACAAGGTATGATGACATTTATATCGACCTCATGCACAGTGCAGTCATAGAGATTTAGAGCCCTGGTGTAAGTAAAACACAAGACATGATCACACTTATATCGACCTCATGCACAGCGCAGTGATAGAGATTTAGGGACCTGGTGTAAGTAAAACACAAGGTATGATGGCATTTATATCGACCTCACGCACAGCGCAGTGATAGAGATTTAGAGACCTGGTGTAAGTAAAACACAAGGTATGATGACATTTATATTGACCTCACGCACAGCGCAGTGATAGAGATTGAGAGACCTGGTGCAAGTAAAACACAAGGTATGATGGCATTTATATCGACCTCATGCACAGTGCAGTCATAGAGATTTAGAGACCTGGTGTAAGTAAAACACAAGGTATGATCACATTTATATCGACCTCACGCACAGCGCAGTGAAAGAGATTTAGAGACCTGGTGTATGTAAAACATAAGGTATAATGACATTTATATCAAGCTCACGCACAGTGCAGTAATAGAGATTTAGAGACCTGGTGTAAGTAAAACACAAGGTATGATGACATTTATATCAAGCTCACGCACAGAGCAGTAATAGAGATTTAGAGACCTGGTGTAAGTAAAACACAAGGTATGATGACATTTATATTGACCTCACGCGCAACGCAGTGATAGAGATTTAGAGGCCTGGTGTAAGTAAAACACAAGGTATGATGACATTTATATCGACCTCATGCACAGTGCAGTGATGGAGATTTAGAGACCTGGTGTAAGTAAAACACAAGGTATGATGATATTTATATCAATCTCATGCACAACGCAGTGATAGAGGTTTAGAGACCTGGTGTAAGTAAAACACAAGGTATGATGACATTTATATCGACCTCATGCACAGTGCAGTGATAGAGATTTAGAGACCTGGTGTAAGTAAAACACAACGTATGATGATAATTATATCTACCTCACGCACAGTGCAGTCATAGAGATTTAGAGACCTGGTGTAAGTAAAACACAAGGTATGATCACATTTATATCAAGCTCACGCACAGCACAGTGATAGTGATTTAGAGACCTGGTGTAAGTAAAACACAAGGTATGATGGCATTTATATCGACCTCATGCACAGTGCAGTCATAGAGGTTTAGAGACCTGGTGTAAGTAAAACACAAGGTATGATCACATTTATATCGACCTCACACATAGCGCAGTGATAGAGATTTAGAGACCTGGTGTAAGTAAAACACAAGGTATGATGAAATTTATATTAAGCTCACGCACAGGGCAGTAATAGAGATTTAGAGACCTGGTATAAGTAAAACACAAGGTATGATGACATTTATATCAAGCTCACGCACAGCGCAGTAATAGAGATTTAGAGACCTGGTGTAAGTAAAACACAAGGTATGATGACATTTATATCGACCTCACACGCAACACAGTGATAGAGATTTAGAGACCTGGTATAAGTACAACACAAGGTATGATGACATTTATATCGACCTCATGCACAGTGCAGTGATGGAGATTTAGAGACCTGGTGTAAGTAAAACACAAGGTATGATGATATTTATATGAAGCTCATGCACAACGCAGTGATAGAGGTTTAGAGACCTGGTGTAAGTAAAACACAAGGTATGATGACATTTATATCGACCTCACGCACAGTGCAGTGATAAAAATTTAGAGACCTGGTGTAAGTAAAACACAAGGTATGATCACATTTATATCAAGCTCATGCACAGCACAGTGATAGTGATTTAGAGACCTGGTGTAAGTAAAACACAAGGTATGATGGCATTTATATCGACCTCATGCACAGTGCAGTCATAGAGATTTAGAGACCTGGTGTAAGTAAAACACAAGGTATGATCACATTTATATCGACCTCATGCACAGTGCAGTGACAGAGATTTAGAGACCTGGTGTAAGTAAAACACAAGTTATGATGGCATTTATATCAAGCTCATGCACAGTGCAGTGATAGAGATTTAGAGACCTGGTGTAAGTAAAACACAAGGTATGATGACATTTATATCGACCTCACGCACAGTGCAGTGATAGAGATTTAGAGACCTGGTGTAAGTAAAACACAAGGTATGATCACATTTATATCGAGCTCACGCACAGCACAGTGATAGTGATTTAGAGACCTGGTGTAGTTAAAACACAAGGTATGATGGCATTTATATCGACCTCATGCAGAGTGCAGTCATAGAGATTTAGAGACCTGGTGTAAGTAAAACACAAGGTATGATGACATTTATTTCGACCTCACGCGCAACGCAGTGATAGAGATTTAGAGACCTGGAGTAAGTAAAACACAAGGTATGATGACACTTATATCAACCTCACGCACAGTGCAGTGGTAGAGATTTAGAGACCTGGTGTAAGTAAAACACAAGATATGATCGCACTTATATCTACCTCACGCACAGCGCAGTGATAGAGATTTAGAGACCTGGTGTATGTAAAACATAAGGTATAATGACATTTATATCGACCTCACGCACAGCGCAGTAATAGAGATTTAGAGACCTGGTGTAAGTAAAACACAAAGTATGATGACATTTATATCGACCTCATGTGCAACGCAGTGATAGAGGTTTAGAGTCCTGATGTAAGTAAAACACAAGGTATGGTGACATTTATATCGACCTCACGCACAGCGCAGTGATAAAGGTTTAGAGACCTGGTGTAAGTAAAACACAAGGTATGATGACATTTATATCGACCTCACGCACAGTGCAGTGATGGAGATTTAGAGACCTGGTGTAAGTAAAACACAAGGTATGATGACATTTATATCGACCTTGGGCACAGTGCAGTGATAGAGGTTTAGAGCACTGATGTAAGTAAAACACAAGGTATGGTGACATTTATATCAACCTCACACACAGCGCAGTGATAGAGGTTTAGAGACCTGATGTAAGTAAAACACAAGGTATGATCACATTTATATCAAGCTCACGCACAGCACAGTGATAGAGATTTAGAGACCTGGTGTAAGTAAAACACAAGGTATGATCACATTTATATCAAGCTCATGCACAGCACAGTGATAGAGATTTAGAGACCTGGTGTAAGTAAAACACAAGGTATAATGACATTTATATCAAGTTCATGCACAATGCAGTGATACAGATTTAGAGCCCTGGTGTAAGTAAAACACAAGGTATAATGACATTTATATCAACCTCATGCACAACGCAGTGATAGAGATTTAGAGACCTGGTGTAAGTAAAACACAACGTATGATGACATTTATATCGACCTCACACACAGTGCACTGATAGAGATTTAGAGACTTGGTGTAAGTAAAACACAAGGTATGGTGACAATTATACCGACCTCATGCACAGTGCAGTGACAGAGATTTTGAGACATAATGTAAGTAAAACAAAAGGTATGATGACAATTATATCGACATCACACACAGTGCAATGATAGAGATTTAGAGACCTGGTGTAAGTAAAACACAAGGTATGATGACATTTATATCGACCTCATGCACAGCGCACTGATAGAGATTTAGAGACTTGGGGTAAGTAAAACACACGGTATGGTGACAATTATATCGACCTCATGCACAGCGCAGTAACAGAGATTTAGAGACATAATGTAAGTAAAACACAAGGTATGGTGACAATTATATCGACATCACACACAATGCAGTGATAGAGGTTTAGAGACCTGGTGTAAGTAAAACACAAGGTATGATCACATTTATATCGACCTCACGCACAACACAGTGAAGGAGATTTAGAGACCTGATGTAAGCAAAACACAAGGTATGATGACATTTATATCGTCCTCACGCACAGTGCAGTGATAGAGATTTAGAGACCTGGTGTAAGTAAAACACAAGGTATGGTGACAATTATATCGACATCACACACAGTGCAGTGATAGAGGTTTAGAGACCTGGTGTAAGTAAAACACAAGGTATGATGACATTTATATCGACCTCACGCACAGTGCAGTGATAGAGATTTAGAGACCTGGTGTAAGTAAAACACAAGGTATGGTGACAATTATATCGACATCACACACAGTGCAGTGATAAAGGTTTAGAGACCTGGTGTAAGTAAAACACAAGGTATGATGACATTTATATCGATCTCACACACAGAGCAGTGATAGAGGTTTACAGACTTGGTGTAAGTAAAACACAAGGTATGATGACATTTATATCGACCTCATGCACAGCGCAGTGATAGAGATTTAGAGACCTGGTGTAAGTAAAACACAAGGTATGATGACATTTATTACTCAAGAAGGATTACCTGAAGCTATAAAGAGGTAGGCAAGAGATAAGAGCACAAATATTGCTGGACTGTCGACTGAATGTTGTTTGACTGATGAAACAAATTATTTGCCAAGGAAGTACAACTGTTCAACATGGTGTTGTAAACTAAGGAGGCTCCTGCCTCATGAGAAGAGACAGTTACATCAGTATTCCTAAACGAAGGCAAATATTTTACATGCATCCACTTATATAACTATTTCAGTGCAAAATATATACCATGGTCAGTAACCAGTAATCAGTGTGGGTTTGTTGGAGGAAGACGTACTTTTAATATTATATTAATAACAGGAGACTTTTAATAATATATGAGAACTAGATACTGATGAAAATAGCACAAGAACAGAAGAGATTGTCACTGATATGAATTGCAGACATGCTGAAGGCCTTTGAAAGAGTAAAATGGTCTAATATACAATTAGTGTCATGGAGTTTAATTTTTCAACAGAGTTTCCTGTCATGATATAAGCAATTTATGAGGCATCTGGAGCTTGTTTCAAGAACTGACAAATCTAGCCTGCATACCTTTACAAAGCTTTATCCAGGACATGGTTGCAATATAGAGCCACTTTTCAAATGAAGTAAAAAAAAACATCAAATCATGGTTGTTTAAGCAAACATCATAAGCCAGTACATATATATTAGTACATTTCATTTTATCTGAATGTGAATTGAAAGTTGCATATTTATTGTACAATCTGAACATTGTTTCATATTTACTTCATATTTATTTATATCCATATTTGTTACTTTTTTATGATTACTGTCTTCAGCATATGTACAGAGTACCTTCTGCGGCAATACTATTTTGTCTTCTGCATGCCATGAATTCGGCCTAAATGTAATTTGTTTATAGTTTGTAATCTTGTTTTGGACTGTTTATGCTTGATCTTTGAGCTAAGCTCATGGCTGAAAAGGGTCAACAGACCAGCCCATCTGCATGGTAAATAGCAACTAAATTAATACATGTATATATACATACTTGCATGGATGGATTCTTATATACATTTCTATAAAACACATACCTTTTCATTGTGTCTGGAATATCCCTTGCAAACAGTGTCTATACTGATTCTTGGAGCAATGGAGTCTGTATTACATATGAATTTAACACGGTGGTAATCTAATTTCATGGCATAGTCAATCAGCTAAACAGTTGATGTATGTCTTATAGTTACTGAATTGTGAAGTAATGTGAGATAGTTATAGAATTACCAACCTGGAAAGAAGCAAAAAAACGAATTAAACTCTTCAAGGTGATCTGTCCCAACTTGAGGAGAAAGAAAACAAGAACCAAAAGTAGGCAAACACATACTTTCAGCTGGTCAGTCAGATGAAGAATCTTCTACAAGAAAATGGAAATGTAATAGAAATGAGTGTGAGCACTCCCTAAAAGGAAAACAGGCTAGAACAATATCTGAGAACAATCTCTTATCTAACAATTTAACAATGTCTGATGAACCTGTCTCAAAATAACATGTTCTCTGTTTAAAGATCTACTTGTCATGACAACTAAACCATATTAACCATGACACATTTTTAAAAATGCTAACATCATAATGTACTTGCATGTGTGTTTATATAGCTGTGTTACAAGGAATTAGCTTTTAACACACAATTCAATTCAAGGCAATGAAATGATGCCAGCTTCCAGAACTGATGATGTTCTACTTCACAATGGGTTAATTCAGATTTGACTTTCTTGTTATTTCACTGTTCTTAAAACAAAATGCAGTTCATTCTTATTTTTTACATTTTTAAAGAATGTACTTACAGCTTTAGTCGAGTTAAAAATATATACCTGGAGTACTTTCTTAATTCAATTGACAGTTTTTTTAAATAATAGAAGACCCATTAGGTCTTTCTGACACTGATACATGTTATTTGCGTTCAGTTATGAAGTTCTAGGCAATAAGAAACTAATCCATCTCACCAAGCAGCTACTAAAATCCATAAAAAGTACAGCCAAAGTCCATTCTATCTTATTTGCACTTCTAGTGTTGACTCATATTGCAGAGTTTCAGCTGTTAGCATGTTTCTTCTTGTCTCTTTCTCATTATTACACCTTTGCTGTTTGCTTTAAAGCGTCTTATAAAAATTGTCTTAATTAAATGCCTTATCAGGGTGCTTTAAAAGACAGGGCCTAGCTATCACCCTCTCTGCCAGATAGTCCTGCATTTCCATCTTCTGAGATATGCAGAGTTGGCAAAACATGGATGTGGCAAAACTAAAACTTTATCCAGTCTTTACAGGTACAGGAGCACCCCCGTTTCAGATTCTGGAATTATACAAGTCCTTGCTTGTCCCATACCTTCTCTGCAGTAAAGAGAAAAGTTATAAGTTCTGGTTGTGAGAAACTCTCACTTATAGGGTGCTAGCTCATCTCTTTCAACCCTCTGAACTTCATATGCTTTGGCTTCATTTGATTGAAGTGTTATCTTTGACTGATCACAAACATCTGTCTTTTGTCCTAGTATCTGCTGCTTCTTTTTATTTGCAGCATTATATTCTATTTTGTTGCAGCCTGTGTGTTACAGACACTTCCCCTGTCTTACTTCATGCCTTTTAGGTTATCTGGTACTTTCAGGACTATTAGCATACATATTGTTTCATTTTTTCATTCCCAAGGTAGTTGCAGCTGTCTTAGGAACACTGTGACACACTAGACTCACAGTTCACAAAATGCGAAACTTCTTTTCTACATAATCTAGCAAATAGCTTCCCTCCCTAAGCCCAAACTGACCCATTCATTCCTCATTGTGCAGGTGAACTTTTGGTTCCAAGATGGCTGCCCACTGAGCAGCAGGTTGATTAGAGCTCCCAGTGTGAAGAACAAAACTGGTGTAAAAAGACAGTAAAAGTTAACTAGTGGGTGAAATTCAATTATTGATTAGTCACTACAGTGTCTGCATGTTGGCAAAGAAGACATCTGCATAGAATCAGAAAAAGAGAAGAAAAAATGGTTGGGAAGAGTGTTGAAGCTGTTCAGGAAAAGGCAATTCAAGCTTCAGCTTTAGTACAATAGATGGCTTCCACTAATTTCAAATAAATAGTAAATCAAATGCACTCAGGGGTGGTTTAGAATAAGTAAGACACTGCGGGAATATATAATGTTAAATGACAAAAGGCTGTAGAGAATGGAAGAAACTTTAAGCAGTCATTGAAATGAGCTGATATAATTGCCGCAGTCAGAGTCTGAAATGAAAGAAAGACTGGTCAGGTATTAAGCTTCTCAGGAAGATCTTATTAAAAAATAGAACAGATTAGAATCTAGAGCATGCAGATAAAGCTGAGATAGGAAGGAACAGACTGCAGTAATTTTATGAAAGTAGAAATAAGCAATTGGACTGGTATTCCACAGCAGGATTTATTAATGCCAAAGGCATGGGTATGCTTCAAATCTGACAATGAGAAAGCAAGATGCAGTCATGCCAGCAGAAAAAGTAGTTCCTGACAAAACTGTGACAGAAGCAAAAATGTATTTATTTATTTTACATTTGGTTACCAAGAAGGTCTGACTCGACGTGTCCTTTTTCAGTGTAGGCCCAGGGAGAAATCTCCACATATAACACAAAATAATAAAGTACATTTTACAGGTACAGAAGTTTGACACTGTACGTTTTGCATCTAATAAAACTAGGACAATAAAATTTCAAACTGTACATAAAAAAAGGTGGAGGCAAACATGATACATTACATTTTGCATCTAATAAAACTAGGACAATAATGTTTCAATCTGTACATCAACAAAGGTGGAAGCAAACATGGTATACAACACAGGTATAAAGATGAAACAAATTAAACTGTGCAATCAAAACAACATTCAGTATGATATAGTATTGTAAAAACTACAAAGTGTACATTAGATGTCCATTCTTAGTAGGAGGAGTGACAGTTCAGCAGAACTGAGAGGAATAAGGAATGGGACTTAGTGGAAGGAGTGACAGTTGAGAAGAAGAGACAGGAATGAGGAATGAGGCTTGTCAGATACAGGGAGGTCAACTGCCTAAAAGCAAAGGAAGGATGTTTGCCCTGAGTATGGAGAATGGAGGATGGAGCTATTCTAGCCTGGGGAGTCACAGTTACTAATCCAACTGGCTTATAGGTACACTTTTAGAGATTTCTTAAATAGAGTTAAGGACTTAGTGGCTTGTAGGCAAGGAGTTCCATATTTTGGCAATAAAATTAGAATAGAGGGAGGTTCCTGCAGAATTGTTGGATTTAGTGACTTGCAGGATAGGTTTATTGTTGGAGCATAGGACCCTAGTACTGGAGTAAGAATGTATAATGTTTTGTAATGCATGGGGTTTTCTCGGGGTAGCAAAGAATCTTATAGGTTAGTATAAGCTGGTTGTAAAGGAGATGTTGGGAAAGTTCAAGCCAATTGAGTTGTTTAAGGACTGAGCAATGGTGTGTTTGATATGAGGTATTGGGACACATTTTGTAATTTTGTTGTAGAAGGCATTGAGTTTGGCTATATCCAATTTTCTGAGATTGGCGAGGATAGAGGAGGCATATAGCAGTGTAGAGATAACATGGATGGGAAGCCACAAATTTGTCCTGGAGGTTCTAACTTTGTCCCTCATTGACAGGGGCAACAGGTGCTTACTGAGGTTTCTTTTTTGGGAATAACCTTTTGGCTAAGCTTGTAAGGGCCCTAGGGCCATTAGCCTAGTGACCTCCTATGATCCTGTGTGTTTGTGCAATTTTAGCCTTGGTGCTGTTTGTGAGGAATTGTTTATTTCTATTTAGTCCTCCTAATTTTTTATGTACATTCTTTATTGTGAGTGAGATGTGAGTGTCAAATTTCATGTTACAATCTATTTCAACTCATAGGTGTTTAGTGTGGGTGACAGGAGAGATAGTTGTTTTATTGTTAGAAAGGATAGAGAACATGGGTATGGGGTGGAGTGATTAGTAGGCTGGAATATGAGAAGTTTGGTTTTATTGGGGTTTGCTATTAGTTGAGAGTTGGTAGGCCATTCTTCCACAGAAAGGAAAGAAGCCTGTGTTTGTAATTGAAGTTTCTGGGGGGAAGGAAAGGAACAAATTAGTGTAGAGTCATCAGCGTATTGGATGACTGAGGCATGAAGAGAGGATGCATGGAGCTTGTTAGTTAAGATAGAGAAAAGTAAAGGACCGAGGATGGAGCCTTGGGGAACACCCAGAGTGACTGGTAATAAAGGGGAGAGTTCTTGCCTCCACTGTACTGTTGTCTGCCTATTAAATAACTTTGAAATAATTTGAAACCATATGAAAAGTAATAAAAATTGGGGACGTCAGAATGCTTGTGGAAAATGATTATTCACTGTACACAATTTAGAAGAGAAGTGACTTTATCAATGCAATCAGTGATGTTGAGAGACAGGTGTGAGAATGAAGCTGCTTTATCCAACTGCTTTAGAATATTTTCCTAGAGGATCAAAGGCATTTTTGGATGCAGAACATGCTTAGGAGGAAATAAAAAAGTTTATCCACCAAGATTTAGCCAGCAAGCTGAAGGGTGATCTGCCGTTCATTCATCTGACAGTAACAATGCTCAAAGAAAACAATGACAGTGAAACATTTTCCAGTATTCATTCAGTGAAAGAAAAAAGCCCAGTAATTGACTAGAAAAATCAGGAGTATCTTGGACTTGAGCAAGAGATCAATGGTGAGAGGTTGAGAAAATGAGGAAGAAGACCAGCAAAAAAAGTAGAATTAGTGAATAAATGGAAGAATTGTAATGTCATTCCATTAGATACAAGGGCAGATTCAATAAACCCTGCATTGTTCGCTAAGACTACCTGCACATTGTGGCATGATGGACACATGGTAGTTCACTGTTTTTTATTCTGTAAGCATCTCTACACAGTGTGTAGAGCTGCACAACCATGGTAAACACTGTGGCATGCTAATTACAGCATAAGCAGCTGAATTGTATGTTAATAAAGCAATCCAGGATGGAGGAGCTATTCAACAAGCTATAAAGCAACCATGTAGACTCAGTGCTGGTTTCCCCTGTGAATTCCAAAACCTGTTGGAAAATAGCCATGAAAAGGAGTCTACACAGAAAGAATGTTAGGGGCTGCTGTGTATGTGCAACAGGCTGAAGTCTATGCTGCTGATGGTGTGGGTGCTGCTGCTGCTGCTAACCGACCATGGTCCTTTAAGAGAAGAGTTTTCAGACCCCATTTAACTTATTACAATTGGCATGAGGTGGAAATTGTAGAGAGCTACAGGGTGGATAGAGACACAATACAATAACTTTGCAACCTCTGTTGTCCTCAACTCAGACACAGGGGAACTATAGGGGAACTAATACCAGTGGAGACAAAGGTATGTGTAGCCCTTAGAATTTTAGCTACAGGAACCTTTCAGAGACCAGCAGGCGGCATGCTGGGGGTATCACAGGCATCATCATCCAAGATCCTCCATCAATTCTTGAATGCTATGCTCCAACATGCAAGTGACCACATGTATTTTCCCCATACTCCTGAGGGAAGGCCACATATATGAAGGAGTTCTACCCTGTACCACACTACTCTGAAGCATTAGGTGCCATAGATTGTACACTTATAGAAATCAAGGCACCACCTGGAGAACAGAGAAGGGTCTACATAAATAGAAAGGGCTTCCACTCCAATAACTGCTAAGTTGTGTGTAATACTAAGGGAATCACCTTGAATGTGTGTATGCTAGCAACCCTGGCAGTTACCATGACTCACAAATCTGGTACACCTCCCAGCTGTATCAGATGTTCACTAGGGGTGATATCCCATGGAGTTATTTACTGGGGGATGCTGGTTATGCACTGAAACCGTGGCTGATGACACCCATCAGAAATGCACACACATCCACTGAAGAAAGTCATAATGAGGCACATGCTCAAACCAGAAATATCATGGAGTATGTGTTTGCATTGTTAAAGTCATGATTCTGGTGCCTAGATACATCTGTGGAGCCCTGCAGTACAATCCACATACATGTACTGAAATCTTCACCATCTGTGTCATGTTTCACAACATTATCCTGAAAAAACAGCTTTACCAGGATCAGCAAGGGGAATAGCTACACATCCCACCACCAAAGGCAAGGTCACCACAGCCACATGCAGGTGAGAAATAAGAGGGGGAGCCAGCAGCTGCTACGGGTGTAGGCAGACATAGGTGTGCTCAATCTGCCCTCACATTAGCCAAGAGGCAACGAACAGCACACTCACTCACCAAATAATAGGCAAAAACCTTCATCTTATGCACATACATATAGTAACATTGATGCCAGGCAATGTTCATAACATTTACCTACTCAAGGAATGGCTGTGTACTCCTAGCATCAGTCAGACTTGGCCCTGAACTAAAACTGTAGCAACTGCTGGATTTACAAGGTAGGTGTTGAACCTAGAGTATTAAAATAAGCTAGGGTAATAATACAAATGAATGGCATATGCTTGCATGTTGCTACTTGGTAATGTAAGTAAGTAAAAGGTGAGTGATTTGTACAGCAATGACTTCAGCCCATGTGTACTCAACCAGAGTGTCTTGTTAACTGTATCAATCTGCAACTAGTCCCCCCACCACAAAAATGTAATTGTAAAAAAAAAGGTGCATACAGATAGAAGTAGCATTTGTTAATGCATATATATTTTTTTCTTAGTCACATGTGAGCATATCCAGTATATACCTAAAAATGCAATCAAGCATTATCAAAATCAGTAGTCTTCTGTGGAGATAAATCGGGTCTATATTATCTAGTCAAACAACTGAAATGTCGACTACCCTTTAATCAACAAATATGTCTTGAACCTGCACTTGAGCGAACGGCCAAATAATTGATTTCTTTCCAAAGAAAAGAAATCGGTTGGCCGTTCTTTTAAATCTACCCTTTTCCCCACTGTAGTGTGATCTTGGAGTTAGTATATTTAGTTAGGGGGTGTGGGAGGCTGTGAGGTGTGGGTTTGTGTTGGTAGTGTTTGTTATAATGTGTCATGCGTAGTTGGCCTACCGATTTCTTTCCCTTGGAAAGAATTAGATGATTTGTCCATTCGCTGAAGTGCAAGTTCAACACATATGTGTCGATGAAAGGGTGGTCAACATTTCATTTTTGAATAGATAATATAGACCCAATAAATTCAAAATAATAGCAATCTTTGACTGTGCTGTTGATATAAATAAGTCTCCTGACCTTCAGGTTCCCTAGCTACCATTTAATAGTGTAGGTTCAGGGCAGTGAGCACAGTGAAGATGCAAATGAGGTGTAAACTCATTAGAACTGCTGAATCCAAATTTGTGGCTCCATGTATCAGATGTAAACATAATGCTGGCACTCCCTCAGTGTTTGTGCTAATGAACTGCAACTGCGAATGATCACTGGTAGGGAGAAGGAAAACGCAACAGCAATTCAGACTCCCTTAACTCTGGTGGGTGTGTCAGCCGGTTAGACTTATAAAGTGTAGATGTAATTGTATCAATGTTTTAAAAGTAAGTAAGCAGCACACATTTCACAGTTTCTGTTCAGTAACATCTAACCTCCCCTGCATTGGTGGAAAACTGCATTATTATTGCCATGTAATATTCACTGACATTTTAAGGACAATGATTTTCATTCTCTGCTGCAAAGCTGTTTCTGTGGCAAAGCAGGATAAGGCACCATTACTGTGTTTTGAAGGTTCTTTAGAGTGAGAGTTCAAATCCAGACCTGTGTAACAATATTTCATGTGTACCAACATACATTTTGTAGTGTTATTTATTTGATAGATTTCTTGTATTCCTTTCTTCTAATTTCCTTCCTTTTTTAATGGTAGCATTTGCTCGGTGTGTGGCTTAGTGCAAATAGGGGGAAATGGAGAAGCACAATACATGTCATGTTTAGCTTTTCTTATCTTGTTTGTGCAACACTTACTATCACGCAAACCTGGAAGCAAACAGAATACCTGCAGACAGGGTGTAGAAATTCTAAATGTCAGAAAAGATACAGTGTTACATTGTTTGCTTTCCATGGTGCAACAACATTAAGCATCACTGTGAAGTGGTTAACAAGCTTGCACAACACCTGCAGCCATCAAACACCTTAAGAGAGGAATTAGACAGTAGACAGTTTCAAATTATTGTGTCAACTGTGTGTTGGGCACTGCACAAGCATGTTAAGTGATGTTACATTTGGTTAACACACAGACGTTAATAATGAATATGGAAACATCCCATTGTTATTTAACTATTTCTTTGGCATCAGGTGTAAGTGTAAGGCTGTAATGCAGACGGCCCTGGGTTCTAATACAGGAGGCGCAACATATTTTTTAATGTTGTCACAGTTCAGTTTATAGTAATGAACAGGAAAATATCCAAGTGTTATTTCAATTTTCCTGTGGCAACTGGTGTAAGTGTAGGGCTGTCATCCACATGGTCTTGGATTCAAATACAGGAAATTCCAGACATTTTTGCTGTTGTTCCACTTCATATTACATTACATATCACTTTTAACAATTTATACATAATTATAATTAGTGGATCTGATATGAATTATATGTATGAGGGATAAGACACCATTACTAGTTTTGAAGGTTCATGTGTATGACTCAGAGGATACTGTCTACTATGTTTCTGTAAGTATAATTCTGCTGTCTGGACTTGGATGGCCTTTGCACTTAAATAAGACACATGCACAAATGAATGTCAGGTCACACACACACATAGTTAACAATACCTCTGTCTGTTATCTGTACTCATAAAGAATTCATGACTATGTCTGAGAAGCACTTCTTTTGGGGCAAAAACGGAAAATCAGTAGTGTGGATGAAAATGTTCTGTTCCTTATGCATAGGTTTGAATCCCACACTGTAAAAATCAATTTTATCAGTGTATAAAGCCAAACCAAAGGTGTCAGGTCATGAAATTTATGTCCCCAGTGCAGGTTTGTGAAGTTAAATCACCTAACAGTTACAGCAGCACACACCCCTCAAACTAATGTCAGGTGGCGGATTAACCTTCTAATTTCCAAAACTGCTTTCCCCTCTGTTTGGCACTGTTGCTCTCTGCTTAATGTTGTACAAACGTGACTGGCATAATCGCTTGGGTTTGTACACTACTAGTAAATGTGATAACAGGAACTGACAGGAAATCATTATTCGCTATTGCAGTGCTTTGGGAGTAGACATGGCTGAAGTTAGAGGGCAAGGTGCTCAATTTAGGGCACAGAGGTGGAGTGTTCAGGAGTCCAGATACTTTACTGGACTCCTGATAAAGCACCACTATCATAAGCCTTTGCAGGGGAACTATACTGGCTCCCAGTACAAGTCCGAGGCTTAGAATAGTTTGGCCAAGGCTGTATCCAGTGCGACTGGCATTCCACACACTGGAGAACAGTGCGGGCACCATTTTAATGATTTAAAAAGGCACAAGAGGGATGCACTCACCCAGTGACTGGATGAGTTTAGAGCTGGCAACATCCCACAGTTGTGTGAGCATGATAATAAACAGAATTTATAATACACAGAACATAATGCTCTTTTTTTCTTTTCTTTTCACAGCTGCTTCTGTAATAGATGTGAATAGGTGAGCCTATGCTGACTGTCTCGAGAGTACTGAGGGAAGCAAGTGGTTTGTATGCAGCACAAGAGAAGTATTATTATACTTTTAAAATGTAAAGAAAAATATTTTTTTTCTATACAGTAGTAACAAAGTAAGCATGCATATCCTAGTTGTATATGTATGCATCAGTCTGTAGCACAAACCAACTTTAAGAGTCAAGTGTAAGACTGTAGTCAGAGGTTGTGGGTTCAAATACCATGAGTAACAAGTATAGAATACTGCCAAATCTTTAAAAAATATTACAAAAATTAATTTCACACAATTGGCGTAAATGCTCTGCTGTTAATTTTAATCTGTAGAATTAGGCCAAGCACATGTGCAATATCTGCAGATTGCAAAGATTACTTTGAGCAATCTGTAATTATAGTTTATAGTTGTTAGGAAGTATACTTAAATGTAAAACTTCAGATAAAATAGTTGTATTGCTGTGATAATGCATTGTATGTCACATATGATGGTACAAATGTGATCTCTTTTTTTCTCTCACCCCCAACCCATATCTCTTTTTTATTTTCTATTATGTGTCATCAAAATCTATTTATGTCATCCCTGTGTCAGAAATCACTAAATGCTTCACAGCACAGGGAGGTAGGCAAACCCCAGTGGATCAGCCTGCCCCCACTCCTCCAGCTCCAGCACTGATACCCAGCACATTTGGGACCTAACCTGGAAGTACTGCCTCTGCTGTCCCTGCACTACTTGCACCCTCAGATAGCACTACCCTAACTCTGGGAGTACTGGTAGAGGTGGGGATTTCATCATCCACAAGGAGATGCCAGGGTTGAGAGATAGGGTTGTGCACAGCACCATTAGTGTGTGCCTATGTCAGATTGAGATGCTGCCCTTTCTCATGGTATGTAGGGGAAGAAGGCAAGCACTCCAGCAGCCAGTGGAGTAAGGGGATGGTGATGATAGCCTTCTGGATGAGGACTAGATTTTAACTGTCCCCATGTTTGATGGGCATGGGCTTGTGTTGTCCCCCACACTCACCCCAATCATGATGTTCTCCCAACCTTTTGCGTTCCTCACATCCCTGTGTCTTGTCTTACTTGTCCTGTTTATTTGCATTTGCTTCCTCACCTACCCAACTTACCTGACCCAGAAATACCAATGTCGTTTACCCAGCATTTATCTCTTACTGAAGTTAAAAATGAAATGGGCACCTGTCCCACAAAAAAAAAAAAATATATATATATATCTATCTATATATATAGGTATATCATCCCATGCATAGCTCTCAGTTTTGCTTGATTTGGTCCAATTGGCTACACAACATGATTGTGTTGTTGTCACCCCTCTTTGTGAAGGTGACAGTCCAAATTCAGATTATATTATGTACATATTTTCATTTTACACTGTTAAAGAAATTGATAGCTATGGTTCTTTACTATCTACCTCCTGCACATTGCTATATTGCTTTACATTTATTACCTTTATTCTTCCCCCTGCTTGCCCCATTTCACCTCTTTCCTATCTACCCCATTTTAACACCTGTAATCTGGTCAAAAACTAGAATCACACAACACACATGAGTAATCAGAAAAACAAGGAAGCCGTTCACTTTTTGGCCTCTGTGTTTATCTGGACTTTGGCATTGAGCACCAATGAGAAGCAATGGTGAATGGCTCTTCTCTGATGCGGTTACCTCTGCGCAATGCCACTTAAACATGCTGCACTAAGGTAACACATAGTAACACACGGTAAATGTGGTGTGAAGAATGATTTCATTGCATTATCACTACTGATTTAGCAGTATTACAATCTCATGGATTCGAACCCTATGTCATCTGGGCTCCAAAAGAAATGTGTCAATGCATTTACACATGCTGCTGAGTCAGCTAAGCAACAGGTGTGTTTCATACACTCAGTACTGAGAACTCACATAATTTTAGCAATGAGGTTTGCATTTGTACACTGCTTAACTATGTGCAAACAGGGAAACCAGTAGAAATGTGTATCTCGCACGAGCAAACAATTTGCCAGCCATCGAACAAACCCACTACTTAGCGGTGGGCTATGCAAAGTGAACAATAGCGTGCATTACTTGTGTTTGATGTCCATTTAGTCTTCATGCCATGAAACTACATGTAGAAACACAAACCAAATGACTGCACTATCTAAGAAAATAACACATATTTACAATGCAGCCATCTGTTACCTCCCCTCATGCACTGCAACCTTGGACTGTCAGTAGTTGTTCACAAATATATCAATGGCACTACAGAAATAAACAAATGTTAACTTACATACCAGGTACATTTTTATAATGACAATACACATTCATATTTTTCAATACTTGTAGTAATGTGGACACCTATTTGCATATAGTTTGTAAAGCTGTCTCTTAAAGTATACCTGCAGACTGAAAACATAACCACCAAATACTACACATTGTATACTCATCAATCTGGTAACATACAGAACTTTATTATCTTGACAGTAGGACATGTTAGCTAGCCATTTCGTTCAGGCCTCCCAACATCTTCTCTCCAACATTCAGTGCTGATGTTATCCACTATAAATTGCCCTGCAGCCTTTTAAAAGTCAGACTTGTGCCATGGCATTTGTGTAAAGTACTGAGTTCTCTTAGTGTAGTTAGATGTGTGGGGGGGTTCTATTCTCACTGGAGTTAACTGGTGTGTGTGTGTGTGTGTGTGTGTGTGTGTGTGTGTGTGTGTGTGTGTGTGTGTGTGTGTGTGTGTGTGTGTGTCTAGTCAGAAGGGTATAAGTGACCGTCCTGTAGTTACAACTCTAATCACATGGATTACACATATTTTGACACTTACACATGCCTACACATCCATGTCATACAGACTTCCCAGCATCTTCTCTCCAGCATTTGTGTGTATTTGTGTGTGTGTGTGTGTGTGTGTGTGTGTGTGTGTGTGTGTGTGTGTGTGTGTGTGTGTGTGTGTGTGTGCATGTGCGTGTATGTTTATGCACTTGCTTGACATCAGAGAGATTATTTCACACCAGCATGTGGGTCACCGCTATTACCACCTTCTCACAGACACTTCTGATGTCATCATCTATAAACTGTTGTCTGACACTTTTGAAATCAAACTTGTGCCGTGGCACTTACCTTAAAAAACAAAGTTCTCTAGTCGGTGTACTTAGGTAGTGGTTCTGTTCTCACTGCAGTCAACTGGGGTGTGTGTTTGTTTGTGCACTTGCCTGACATTAGAGAGAACATTTTACACCAGCATGTGGACACTGCTATCATCCTCTTCCTCTCACCAGACTCTCCTGATGTCATCTGCTATAGCAGATGTGCAGATGTGCAGTATTCCCATCAGGGCAGGGTCAGAGACTGGTCTGTAGGTCAGGCACAAGTCACCTCATCCTATATGATACAGATTACAGTGACAGGGCTTTCACTCTATCCACAAACATAATGGCATAGTTTGTAGGCCCTGTATTTTCTTGGTGAGAAATCCCTGTGGTCTCTCCAGTTGCTGCAGGTGTCTGGTGAGGTATATGCAAAAGGGAGCATTTTACTCTATTAGTGTTCTGAATAGGGTTGAATACAGTGCTGTTATAACATCTTCAGATCTGGATACTATGGCTTGATTTAGGAGGTGCATGACATAGCCTTTCCATACCACTGTGGAAACGTGGTGGTCAGAATTCACATTGGTATCTATGTGTGTTCTCAGGTTTTGCACCACTGGATTTTAGCAGAGGGTTGGTGTTGTCAATATTGTAATTAGTGAGGAATTCCACTTTGCAGAAGGCAAACATAATAATACATTTTTTCATTTATTTGTAAACTGTGTAGCTCTGGCACAAATCATTTATCTGTGTTAGCCCCTCCTGTAATGTATTAACATCATTGGTGGACTAAATGATTACACCCAATATGCAATAATCAGCAAACTTGGTAAGCCAAAGGCTGTATACCTTAGCCCAGACTGTCAGGAAATAGATTCCAAACAGTAAAGGGCACAGAATGGATCCTTGGGGTACGCCAGTGGTGACAGGTCTACTGGTAGAGGTTGATTCACCAACTTTCACAGTATGTGTTCTCTCAGTAAGCCAATTGGTTAAGCATCCAGTGACATAAGGGTTAATGTCCAGCTGGGAAAACTGCTCAATGATACTTGAGTGGGGGATTGTGTCCAAATCCTAGGTCAGCTCAAGATATACAATATGTACTCTCTTACCTTCACACAGAATCAAAGGGCTATGACAACATCACAGTGCGACTCAGAACATACACCTACCTGACACGGTTGGATACACATATCAACACACCCTCCAGATGGAATATGTTTCCATAGAAGGGTGTACATTAACATGTATCCATCTAAGTGGGGGGGAAGACAGCACCTTATGCATGCTTGTAAAGACACATCCTGACTCTCCTCATCTGTGAGGTAGACCAAGATGTAATCATGGACCTTTTCTAAAGGGACACTGGTAACATCCTGACTGTGTGCAAAAGACACGTGTGAATTGTTAAACTCATTCACTCCACTGGAGCTTAGGAAGTCTGCACTGTAACTTCCAGTGGGTGGAGCCTAAGCCTTTTGAAAGAATCAAATTATGTCCTCACATTTCAAACAAATGTTCATATCTCTGGAACCATTGGGGTTATGAAAGGAGTATAAATGGCAAGCCCTTCTGCACAAACTATTTTTATAGTGGTAGTATTCTTTAGGTTCTAGCTGTTAAAGTGAACTTTATAAGTCACAGTTAACACAGTAACTATTACATTTGTAATATTTTGTAAACAACTTACAATATCTCAGCAACCACTCAAGTTACACACATACTGTCAGCAGCATTTTATTCGTCTAACTGAGAGCTTTCATGTGAGGTTAAGGAGTTCTATCTGTGTTACTTGGTTGTTGAGAAATTTAGAAAAATGTGAACATTACATCTATATAAATGAATATCATAAAAACAATAGTTAACTATTTACCTGCACTAGACAGAGGTCAAATATTAATGCAGTTGAGTTTGCCATTGTGTAAGTTTTAAGATTTTTTTTTAAACTTTGTACATAGCATGGTTTTGGAATTATTGATGCAAATGTGAATAAGCGATATTTGATGCCTAGAGGCATCAGTAGGAGTTAACTGCAGATGCATCTGAACACGTCACTCGGAAGTAATGAGTTAATGCTACATCCATGTCTGTTACATCTGTTAGATGTCCTCAAATTGGTCATCGAAGGCATGCATGATGACAACACTATCATCCTGTGGAACTTGACCAGACTAAGGCATTTGGTAAGAAGTGGTCAGAAATAGCTATATCACCAAGGGGGCAGTCCATGGATCACATATGTGGCATTTACATATATATTGAAATGTGTGACATTACCTATATCTTGAGTCCATTGATCACATCCATATATCAGGGCTGGCTACTAAGCCCTTTCCTGTCCATTATATAAGTCCCAGACATCAAGAATGACATACACATCCTGTGTCCAAACAGCTGTCTGGATGGATACAGATTGTGGCAATCATTGACTCCAGCTGTGGTATTAATATAATACAGACAGTATCAACACACACACCAAATATTGCTGCCATGGCCATAATAACACATCAGGTGAAACAAAAACATGGGGGATTTGTTACATTATGAAAACAAATGCACAAACCAATGATAATGTACATATCACATCCCTATAAGCAGACTAAGTGGCATGTGACCTGTGTCCTTGGGTAGATGGTATGTGGAACGTCCACCAGCATGTGGCCACAGTGCTGACTACTCCCTTGTATGTAACAAAAGTACTGAGTATGTGCAGGACATCCACATCAAAGGCCATAATGCCTTCATAGTTCACAGCCTTCATCACACCAATCACTGAGTACAATGCACCCTTATTCATGTACCTCCCAGCAGATCTTACAGTGATGTATAACTGAAGTATACCACCTTTGCCACCGTGAACTCCCACACATCTTATTGTCCATACCTAGGTATTATTTTTGTTGCATAAACGTTACTGTCTGATGGTGTGGAATCTCTGTCAAGGTGTTATACCAGATGCACGTGTGATACCTGTTCCAGTGATGCACACAGTACATACATAGCTGTTTGACAACATTGATGGCATGGCTTACATTTGTGGCAGTGTGGATTGTGCTACATATATATGCCATGCACACCAGTCAACAAGCCTGGACTTTTCATAATGTTACATACATTTATAGCAGTGTCCATCCTAATAACCCCAGCAGATGTTACAGTGTTAGGGTGGTGTGCTCAAACATTGCTGACATGTCATAATAGTTGTACAAGTGTATTCATGCAGAACTATGTGTGATCATTCAGAATCACATAAGTTATGTCAGAGACATGGAATTACTGTTGGTATTTTTCTGATATTGTCCATGATTGTGCCTGCATCTGTTTACTGTTGCCCATGAGCCTGTAACTGTGTCCCACTTGCTGGAGATATCTGCTTGACATTACTGTCATATTCAGGCAAATCGGTTTACACAGCTTCACAATATGCACCCAACCTTGATTGTACAGTATATAACATCCCTGATAGATGTCTTCTCCATTGTTCATGTCAGGATGCTCATATTACAAAGACATCTTCTCTATTGTTACGTCACTTTGTCTGACAATCATATAATATACAGTTTCACTGTGCAGCCTGTACTGTACCATGTCAATAATGATTAGTGTTCCTGCTACAACTGTCTTCAATTTACATGTCCTCATCTGCTGTACATTACGATGTTTTACCTGTTCTCTTTCCCTGTGTTCATTCCTACAATTCATGTGTGTCCCTATTCAATGCACACACTTCCCTGACTGTTTATTTTAATTGGCAGTCCATGTACTGTTACAGATTATCATGCACTGTTACAGATTATTTACACAATTTTTGTTCTGAATACCTGAAATGGTATTTCACAATACTCTGCACTGTATACACTGTCCTGTATTGTGTTTGGAGCATATACATTGGTGTATTATTAACCCTGGTAATCATTGTGGCATTCCATACAATCAGACAGATCTAGTTTGCCCGTATGTAAACAGGTCTATCTGTCTGCTTCTATTCGTGTTGCTTTACATAGTTTTCTGGTCAGCAACACTGTTGCCAGCCATGAAACTGCACTTGTTTACATTTAAACATGGTGCACGGCATGCATATGCAATTAGTACTGCTGCTCACCGTGCAAACACGTAAACTCCATGTAGGCTTCGTGCAAAGCCTACATGCAGTCTACTGAATCCCAGTGGCAGTTTTAACATGAGATATGAGCTTCTTCAAGAAGTGGTTAAAAAGACTGGAAGTTTGTTGACTATGAAAATTGGTGAGAGGACTCTAGAGCATAATTCTCACTTTGTTATTAATGTTAAGAAGGACAGTAAAGGGGATGTAGCTATAAGTAAAAAAATATGTTGTTCTTTGCAATATTTTTATGATATATTTCCTGACATAAATTGCATGGTATGTTGCAAAGTAGCTCTGTATAGTATGCAGAGGTATTTCAAATGTGAGGTTGAGAAAATCATGTCAATGGCTGCTGTATATGCTAATGATATTAAGCCAAGAAAGTACTTTTGCCTTGACTGTAAAGTATCCAGGCTTTATACTGTAACAAGGTAAAGGCTGGATATAAGTAGTATGATGCTGTGATCCTGGGTTGCTGAGGGATGTAAAAGTGTATTGATCATGTATGTGTAATAAAATATGATAATTTCCCCCTGTTTTATACAGACGAAAGTCTAGACTAAAGTTGGGACTAATGCTCTTGTTTTACACTGCTGACAAGATAATTTTTAAACAAACAACCTAGGAAATTAAATGAATGAAATTACTAGTTTTCTGATATTTGAAAATAGGTATTTCTTTTTCCATTATCATCTGTTTTTTTTAGCTGAAGACAAGGAACAAAAGAGATGCAAGCAATTAGTCATTAGGGATCTGACTAATGGGCTCTGAATGATACCCACAAAAGTCCACTCTTGCATTTGTAAAGCTATTAGCTGTTTTTTTTTTTTACTATCAGCACATGTTTTGATTGGGAAACAATAAGTCGAGAGGTGGAAACAATTAATCTTAATCAGGAAATGACCGCACAATGTATTCTGAACCCTTTGCATAAAAAACATTATTAGTATGTAAGGGGGAACTGGCAAACTGTTCAGTGAAAATAAAGTAAGCTTGAAAGCATGGTAAATGAAAAAACAAGTAATCTCCATGGTAGTCCTGAAGTCTCAAACAACCCACTAAACAAGTATAGTGGATCCAGAAACAAAACAGTGTAAGAAACTTCTCTGTGTGGAAGATTTTCAATCTAGATATATATCTAGTTAATCACGGAATATTAATCACATCAGATAATGGTAGTTGAAGTAGCAAACTTAAAAATGATAAAAATATATAATTTGAAATAATGTACAGAATTACTAAGTATTTCAAAGCAATCCAAGCTGGGTAGGCAGTCTGTTTCCAGTTGAAAATCCTTTATTAAGTACACAGACAAACGATCCAAGTAAAACAAAAATAACAGAGTAATAGTTTCCTCAAAAGCTTTTTAACTATATATAGACTTTTTATCAGGCAAGGGAGTGGTTTATTGTGCTGCAAAACACAGTGTTATTGGTATACATGTTAAATTCACATCCCTTCCCCCATCAGTGTGACATTCGAGGGTCCTGCCCTACTGAGTAGCTGTCATAATAATAATATAACCCTTATGTACTTTAAATAAAATTAATAATGATGTGGCACCTCTTATTTAACCAGATTATTAAGTCTGTGATTTTATCCAAGACAATATACTACATGGCTGGAAATATATAAACCTTTGACCATTTGGCAATCTAAAAATATATATAAATATATACATATATACTTTGCATGCAAAAAATCCATTGTAAAAATCATATTCTATTTCCATAAACTATTGTTAACAAAGATCGCTTTCATCCTTCTAGACTTCTTCAGGTCTGTGTACAACAACACTAAAAGCTATCTACAAAAATATTATGGTATAATTAGTTAGTGTTGTTATTACACATAATTTTGAATAAAGTTGAAAAAAGAACAAGAAAAAGAAAAAAATGTATGATGATGGAAACAAAATAAGCACTTAAATTAAAACTGATTTAACATGGTATTTAAAACCAACCAGAAGAATAGAATAAAATAAAATAAAATAAAATTAGTCATGTAAGCAATGTGGCAATTTTTTAAATTCCAGTACACTTTTAATTGAACAGTAGTAGTTTAGTCCAGGCTTCCTAAAAGAGTTCAGCTTTAATTGCCACAAGTTCACGTTTCTCCAGTATATTCAGGATGTCTCCTTCAAGTTCACCCATGTCTACGTGATCCAGTATCTGGAACTTAAAACCTGTGTCTCTTTTATGAAGAGCAAGCTGTTTGGCTAGTGCATACTTTTTACATCCAGAGTGGATTTCTGCCAGATGACATGAAATCCTATGCTTACGTTTATTTACAGTCTTGCCCACATAAAATGCATCACATTCATTGTACTGTGCTCTGTAAATTACTTTTGTTGTGTTACAGTCAACCCCTGCACTGGTCTTAATGATTTTCTCTAAATAAGGGCAATAAAAACTATCACCTTGCTGTATAAAAATACAAAACGTACAATTAGCTTTACATCTTTTAGTGTTTCTCTCATACAGTCTAGGTTTAAATTCAACAAAACTTCTAATGTTTCTGGCCTTCCTGTAAATAAAGGATGGGGCTTCACCTAAGATGTTAATCAGAAAAGGGTTTCCTGTGACAATGGCCCAGTTTTCTTTAATAACATTTTTGATACTGTGGTAATCCAAAGTGTACGTCAAAAGGCAGCTATTTTTGCTTTTGTTATTCTCTGTGGAATTTCTACTGGAGAGGTTGAGTGAGGGTACTTCAATCCTTTTTCAGTTCTATAATGGGTTCCAGGATGTTTTTTAACATCTGACTTTCATAGCCTCTCACTAGAAAATCATTATGTAAGTTGTTCAGGTTTCTCAAAAATGGTTCCATCTCTGTGGTAATTCTAGCTAATCTATAGCCTTGGGACTTTACCACATTATACTTGGTGTTTGCAGGATGCAGACCTTTATTGTGTAGTAATAAGTTAACCATTGTTGGTTTTCTGAATATATCAGTGGTGATTCTGTTATTGTTGGTGTCCTTGGAAATCTGCATATCTAAGAAAGTGGCTGAAGTATAGCTATGGGAAGAGGTAAACTTTAGGAAGGGGGGTTGTTTGATTGAGGTAAGTGATGAAATCTCCAATCTGCAAGGTGTCACCTTCCCACACAATAAATATGTCACCAATATAACAGAAATAGCATGTGATATGCTGTATGTAAGTCTGTGTTGTTTAACACAAAGTCCTCCTCCCACTTGCCCAGGGCTATGTTAGCTATACTGGGAGACATGGCAGCCCCCATTGCTATCCCAGTCTTTTGTTTGTAATGTTTTTCATTGAAAGTAAAGAAATTAAAGTCCAGTATAAAATTAATGAGCTTGCTTAACTTTTACAGTTGTGACTGTGTGCCATGATTACGTTTCTTAAAAGATTCCATAGCTGCTGTTATACAGTAATTGTGAGGGAGCAGTATAGTAAATGAATACTTTGCATGTTGTTGCATACTAAGAATGTTAGTGTAAGGGTAAGTGCACTTTTTGTTAATGACTAAACGTACTTTATTGTAAGCATGCAAATTGTTTTTCACATCTGGGAGGGGAAACAGAAATAGGACAAAGACAGCTGGTATCTGAACAAGAAGGAACACAGACTCTAGCATGTGCTTCTAGCATGGTTAAACCTACATTTATAAATGATAAAGTTTGTGAGTGCAGCTATCTATCTGGGCAGCTGCCCCTAGATGGAAGGATAACTTCCCTTGTTAAAAACTACATATAGTTTTGTGTGTTTGCTCTAAGTTAAATGAGGTTGAGGGTTTAAAATGTATATATGTATATATATATATATATATATATATATATATATATATATATATATATATATATATACACACACACACACACACACACACACACACACACATATATACACACACAAACACACACACACATCTAGTGTGTATAGATAGATAGATAGATAGATAGATAGATAGATAGATAGATAGATAGATATAAATATTTGTATTTTCTTGAGTACTTTCATAGTGAAATGCAAAATGTCTGAGGAAATGTGACAGGGGTTCAGACATACAAACTGCATACAAGATCTACTTGCCAAGCATTAGTATGTGCATGTAAGTTTCATACTGGAAACATATATTCAAAACAGCAGATATGCAGACAATGTGAACATTATTTTTTTAAGAGAAAGGTTTTCTTGTCTATAATAACATGGAATTTAAAATGTCAATGCAGGTACCACCAAAAAGTGAAGGACAGTGAATTAAATTAAGAACTGTACATTGTAAATAACATTTTTAAGAAGGTACATTTAGACAGAAATGAGTATGCAAATTTGAGAAAAAAAGGATTTCAGCATGGACATTCAGCAGAGTGTCAGGCACAAAGCGAACATGGAGTAATAATACAGAATGCAAGAGGAGCTCCAATAGTGATAGAAGAGGAAAAAGACAATAATAGCAGATTTGTTGTAATAAGGGGTTATTGGCAGGGAAGGACGATTAAGGTAACATACTACCATATTCCTTGTAATACTACTATATGCAGCTTAAGAAAACTTTGAAAAAAAATAAAATGAAAGGAACAGCATGTCAACACACTGCATAACCTTGTCAAGAAACAGGTTAATTTAGACAAAAAAACAGTTCTATGCATAGCCACAAGATTAGCACAAATCCAGTTCAAAAGACTTCTGGCACACTATCAAAAATCCTAAACCCAGGAAGTCAGTCCTCCCCCAACCATCATGTGTTAGTACCTCCCCTGACATAGCAGCTGAAATTAACTGTTACTTCATTGATAGCAAAGCTTCCATCACTAACAAATTCCCTCCATCTCCCCCTACCCTCTCTCAGCCACCTATTCCCTGTCACTCCAAGTATTCCCTTCAACAGGTTTCTACTTCCTTTATCAAATCCCTCCTGTGCAAGCTCAAAGTATTTCCCCCCTCTGCAGACAATCTTCCTAATGAATTTCTAAAAATGTCTACTGACTCAATTCCCTACCCTGTCTCAGTAATCATTAATAGATCCATCAATGAGTCTTATGTCTCCTCCCTGTGGAAAAAAATCTTCAACCTTCCTCTCCACAAAGGTGGCACCTGTACAGAAATCTCTAACTATAAGTCAATTGCTATTCTTTCACCACAATTAAAAATTCTACAAAAATGAATCCATAAACAACTTCTCAATACTGACTTGACAATAAACTTCTCTCTCCCACCCAGCATGGATTCAGACCAGCACACAGCACTATCACTGCTCTACTATCCTTTACTGACAGTGTCGACAAATCTTGTGACTCAGGGAACTTTGTTTCTTCTCTGTTTTTAGATCTGTCCAAAGTCTTTGATACTGTCTCCCAGCCCCAACTGTTATCTCAGCTATCTCTTCTGGGCTTAACCAAAACATCTTTACAATGGTTCACTAGCTATCTCTCTAACAGATATCAATTTGTCAAATGGAACTCTAACTTCTCTCCTTACTTACCTGTTAGCACTGGGGTACCAAATGCTCAATACTAGGTCCACTTTTGTTCAACATTTTTATTAACCATCTTAATACTGCCACCAAACAAGCAACCCTAATGCAATATACTGATGACTCTACATTAATCTGCTCTGCCAGGACTCTCTCTCTCTCATCTACAGAGTTTAACTCAAGAAGCATTCAATTGCATTGAGTCTTGCTTCACCAACAAGCATTTACTACTTAACCCAAAAAACTACACTTCTTCTATTTTCACCAAAACACTTTTCTCCAGATGTCTCTAACTTTGATATTACTTCCTGAAACAATACTTTAATCAATGTGGTTTTACATACAAAACTGTTAGATGTAACTATTAACAACAATCATAAGTTTGACCTACATATCAGCAATATCATAAAAAAATTAATCAAAAATTGTGCGTGATGTATAGGGCTAAGAAATTCATCTCCAACTCCACATGAGTAACCCTTGCCACCACCTATCTCTTACCCTCCCTACCCCCACCTATCTCTTACCCTCCCTACCCCCACCTAACTCTTACCCTCCCTTCTATATGCTTCAACAATCCTAACCAATTTTAACTCTTCCCTCAAAGCAGAACGTAGTCCGTGTTGTAATAAAGTAGCTAAATTTGCCACAGGGCAGGCCTACTACCCTCAGCATTGCTCTGCTCTCAAGTCCCTAAATTGGCTTGAACTACCCCACCTTCTCACATTTAATCAACTAACATTAAGTCACCAGTTACTGTACAACTCATTTTACATCATTTCTACATCATCAGTACTTGAACACTATATTCCATCTCGTGACCTACGCTCCTGTCACAGGTATCTACTGTCTATTTACAAACTTCAAAGATCTAACAAGGTTAGTTTGTACTCTCACTGTGTTGCCAAATCATGGAATAGCATTCCAGAAGTAATCAGACTTATACCCCACTACTAGTCCCTCAGGTCTAGGCTGAAAGAACATCTAACCACTAATTGGATCTGCCCATGTTCCATGCCATCTTAGTACTTGTTTCTATTTTCTTCTTCCTCACTCTTAATAGGCTTTCTCTCTTGAGTCCTACTTCCCTTCCTGCTTTACCTACTTCCTAGCCTCACCTCAATTTAATTCCTTAACATTCTAATGTCCTTTCTTTATATTACTACACTAACCTTTCTCTATCCCAGAATTTGAATGAAATTTACTATCTAGTTCTCCTGCCAGAAAAAGTATATGGCTTTTATGACATGCACATTAGGAACTCTCTTCTCCCTTGTATATAATTTATGGTCAACTTTATTGCTTGCCTTTATATTTTGTTTATTTTTTTTTTATTGTATTTCACATATTGTACTACTTTATTATTGTCTTAATATTTGTTACCATTGCTAAACTTTTTTTATTCTGTTTATGTGTACTGCGGAGATTTTTTTCTCCCCGGGCCTCCACTGAAAATGGGTTCATATGCAGTTAGACTTTCCCAGTAAACAAATGTCAAATAAATAAATAAATTATAAGCTTTCAACAGGGAGTATTATTTATGTGTGAGGATTTGAACCTGATTTGCAACAGTGTGGGTGTATGAGGGTGACCTACATATGAAATTGTGACAAAGGTGGGTAGAGATCTCAAAAACATATGCCAATATTTTGGATCGTAAAATGTGAATTCAGTAGCAGTAACTCAAACATAATTTGCATATTATTCCCCAAGGTAGAATAATTGACTAGACTGGATAAAAAATATATTTCACAGGAGCATGCATATTTAATAATTGAAAACTTTAATACAGACATCCAATAACTATTTCAGATTATACACTACTTAAACTGATATAAATGTAGGCTAATGCAAGAAGAAAAACAAGACAATGACATTTTCCCCACTTATCTGTTAAAAAAAGGGGCTTTAACAATGGATTTTGGAAATTATTTGAGTTTTATTAAGGAAGATATACTTTTCTTCAGGAGAAATAGCTATGGAGTGGGATAAAATGAAAGTGGAATTTAAAAAAATATAGTAGAAATAACAGAGAAAACAGTAAGTGATAGAAGTAATAGCAATTCTTTTGAAGGGTCGATATAGATTACATTTTTGTAAAAGAAAGGAAATCTCACATAACAAGAAGAGGAGCAATTATATCTCCTATGATCCTATGATTACTGAGCGCTAAAATGAAAATAGGCGAGCATTTGTAAAATATATACGCATTTGGAAAAGTGGCTGTTGTGCAAATATTTTTGATAATATAACACCAGAGCATAAAATCTCTTAGGACAAAGATGACAAGAAATAGAAAGGGCTGTTGCCAAACATATGGAACCCATGACAAGAAAGATTACATGATATACTACAAAGACATTAGAGATATTTTGAAAATTCCATGAAATTTGTGGAAATCAGGACTAGGTAAACAAGTTGAGGTAGAGATGGAAATATTTATACAAAACTGAGTTCTAGAAATAAAATGACAGCAGGATTTTGGACGCACGTCCTTATGAAGAATAATAAGATTCATAAAGAATGTCATATTCATCAAGTAGCAGAAAAAAATATTAAATACTAAGCCAACACAGAAATGGAGAAAGCAGATTTTACCAATAGGGATGACTGCAAGTAGAGGTATAGAAAATAGGTAATAGGGAGTTAGAATTTACTGGCTAAAATTAGCAAAGGGACCAAAATATTGGGAGCAAATAAGTGAGGAAGGAAAGGTAGTATAGTGGGATGACGTGAAATGGAAGTTTAGACTGCAGACTAGAGATGGTCTTCCTTAACACAGAATGAAAACAGTGTATATATATATCTATATCTGTCTATCTATCTATCTATCTATACACACACACACACACACACACACACACACACACACACACACACACACACACACACACACACACACACACACACACACACACACACACACAGAGAGAGAGACAGAGAGAGACACACACACACACACACACACACACACACACAAGGACACATGGACTAGTAGAATTTTTAATCAAAGTTAGAAATCTTTGTTTAAATAATATAGACCCATATATATATATATATAATAATATAATATAATATATATATATATATATATATATATATATATATAGAGAGAGAGAGAGAGAGAGAAGAAGGGATAGGCAAGTGATAAGTGAAGGACCAGGACTAGTAGAATTTTTAATCGAGTCTAGAACAGATGCTGCTGTTAAAATGGATAATTAATATGGTAATTGAGATATTTCATGATAACTACAAGAATTAATAGTGGGAATGGTAATTGAGATATTTCATGATAACTACAAGAATTAATAGTGGGAATGGTAATTGAGATATTTCATGATAACTACAAGAATTAATAGTGGGAATGGTAATTGAGATATTTCATGATAACTATAAGAATTAATAGTGGGAATGGTAATTGAGATATTTCATGATAACTATAAGAATTAAAAGTGGGAATGGTAATTGAGATATTTCATGATAACTACAAGAATTAATAGTGGGAATGGTAATTGAGATATTTCATGATAACTACAAGAATTAATAGTGGGAATGGTAATTGAGATATTTCATGATAACTATAAGAATTAAAAGTGGGAATGGTAATTGAGATATTTCATGATAACTACAAGAATTAATAGTGGGAATGGTAATTGAGATATTTCATGATAACTACAAGAATTAATAGTGGGAATGGCAATTGAGATATTTCATGATAACTACAAGAATTAATAGTGGGAATGGTGATTGAGATATTTCATGATAACTACAAGAATTAATAGTGGGAATGATAATTGAGATATTTCATGATAACTACAAGAATTAATAGTGGGAATGGTAATTGAGATATTTCATGATAACTATAAGAATTAATAGTGAGAATGGTAATTGAGATATTTCATGATAACAACAAGAATTAATAGTGGGAATGGCAATTGAGATATTTCATGATAACTACAAGAATTAATAGTGGGAATGGTAATTGAGATATTTCATGATAACTACAAGAATTAATAGTGGGAATGGTAATTGAGATATTTCATGATAACTACAATAATTAATAGTGGGAATGGCAATTGAGATATTTCATGATAACTACAAGAATTAATAGTGTGAATGGTAATTGAGATATTTCATGATAACTACAAGAATTAATAGTGGGTAAATAATATAAGGCAATATCCAAAAGAACATTGGGAGAACATTTGTATGGATCCCAAGCATGCAACAAATGTATTACAGTTCTGCATCAAATTGGCTCAATAGGTATTTTATACCCCAAGTTCACTTCAGACAAGTTTTCCTAAAGTAGATAAATGTTAGTGGTATGATGGGAAAGATAGGGGCAACTGGGATTTTTTTTGGGAATGTACAAGTTGGCTGATTCTAAAACTTTACTACAGAGAACCTTTACAGAAGTGTCACGGGACAAATTCTTTAGAGCTAGGACAGCGGATATAAATTAAAGAGATAAAGTAAAGCCTTACAATGTTTAATGCTATTGTTTTCCAGAAAAAGCAACTACTAGGGAATGGAAATCATAGTGTAAATTGACTGCAACTGAAGTATTGAATATAGCAGATAAAAAAAACTGTAGATGAGATATTTAGAAAGAGAAGGAACAGATTACAGATAAATAATTTAAATTTGTCAAAAAAATACTTGCAAAATAATGTTCAAGAGAAGGAGTAAAATTTAAAAGAATGCAAGAATTCAGCAATTTATGCAATACTGGAATAAATGAAACAACAAAGTTATGTACTCACCATACTGTTCCATCTGTGTTGTCCATTGTCATGTATCCTCTGCATATGGGGCACTCACCATACTGTTCCATCTGTGTTGTCCATTGTCATGTATCCTCTACGTATGGGGCAGTCACCATAATGTTCCATCTGTGTTGTCCATTGTCTTGTATCCTCTACGTATGGGGCAGTCACCATAATGTTCCATCTGTGTTGTCCATTGTCATGCATCCTCTACATATGGGACACTCACCATACTGTTCCATCTGTGTTGTCCATTGTCATGTATCCTCTACATATGGGGCACTCACCATAATGTTCCATCTGTGTTGCCCATTGTCATGTATCCTCTACATATGGGGCACTCACCACAATGTTCCATCTGTGTTGTCCATTGTCATGTATCCTCTACATATGGGGCACTCACCATAATGTTCCATCTGTGTTGTCCATTGTCATGTATCCTCTACCTATGGGGCACTCACCATAATTTTCCATCTGTGTTGCCCATTGTCATGTATCCTCTACGTATGGGGCACTCACCATAATGTTCCATCTGTGTTGTCCATTGTCATGTATCCTCTACATATGGGGCACTCACCATAATGTTCCATCTGTGTTTTCCATTGTCATTTTTCCTCTACGTATGGGGTTCATTTCCAAGCCACAGAACTGACTCAGCTGGTACTGCAGCTTGTGAAACCCCAAAACTCGCGAGCCTCTCCCTTACCCGCAATGCACATCTCTTAGTTACCTCAGATTGAGTTTGCTGAATGACGGACAGGAAGACTAATACCCAAAAGCATTCATATAGACCATATCTGGGACCTTATAAGAATAACAATAACAATAAGTGATATGTGTCCATTATCTGTTCCACCAAAAACCTTCAAGGGCCGGGAAGGTGGAAGGGGAGTCGAGGTTAAATGAAAAATTGACAACACAGATGGAACATTATGTTGAGTACATAATTTCTTTATTTGATGTTGTCAATGTTTATTTTATCCTCAACATATGGGATAGAGTCCCCAGCTACCTATGACCTTGGTGGACTCAAGGAAGGATATTCCTGAACACCATTGAACAAAATGATGCTTTCCCCCTGGAGACTAGATCCAATTTGTAATGAGTAATAAGGTATGAGGGGAAGCCCAAGTTGCTGCTGCACAGATATCATCCATAGAAGCTCTTGATTGAAAAACTGTTGAAGTAGCTATGACTCGTGTAGAATGCGCCTTTAAAGGTCTAGGCAACTTAATTTTCTTTTTATTGTAGATAATAGAAATACATTCTTTGAGCCATTGGGCTAGTGTCATTTTGTTGACTGGCTGGTCAAGTCTTGTAGATGAAAATGACGCAAACAGTTGGTTGGATTTTCTTAAATCCTTAGTTCTGTGCAGATAGAAACATAATAGTCTGTGAATGCCTAATAAATACAAGCAGTATTCACCTTTGTTAGTAAAATTGGGAAAAAATATTGGTAAATTAATAGTCTGATTGATATTGGTGTCTGACACCACCTTAAGCAAGAAGGAAGGATTGGTTCAAAGCAAAACTCTATCTTTATGGAAAATCAGGTAAGGAGATTTACATGATAGCACTTGCATTTCTGAAATCCTTCTGGCTGAAGTTATTGCTACTAAAAATAAATATGCATTTGGATGACTCTTTTTTCAGGATAAAAATTTCAGAGCACATTAAGCTGAAGGTTCAAAAGGAGGTTGAACAATGGCTTGTAGCACTAAGTTAAGCTCCCAAGGTGAAGTAGAATCTTTATAAGGGGATTTTAGCAAGGGAATTCCTTTTAAGAAGACCTTGCAAAGCTTATGAGAAGCCAAGGGAGATTCCTTAAAGCCATTATGGAAATCTGAAACAGCAGCTAATTGAATTTTCATAGTAGACTGGGAAGTTATAGGTTCATAGGTTCATACTAGGCTATCTGCCCTAGGGCATTTATAAGCCTAGCCAGAGTGTGTTTGGCTTTTGCCACCCATTTTAAATTAATTTTGCTATCCCCTTTTTCGAGGTTAGTATACTGTGTCTCTGTCTAACAGTGACACAGAAGTGATACCCGGGGTAAACCTACGATCTCCCATCCACTCATCAAGATTCCTCTTGAAGAGAGTCAATGAGGGACTCTGTCTAACCTGGACTGGGATTTTATTCCAGAGTGAAGGGAGCCTCTGGGTTATGAATCTGTCCCTCCAGCAAGTCCTATTTATTTCAGTGCTGAGGTTATAGTGTCTGCTTTAATAAAATGTAGCTAAATATTTTAGGACTTTATCAATGGGTGCTGAAAAAGGGGTCAATATTGTTATCACGAGACCAAAAGGTAAACCTCCTCCATTTACTATCACAGAGTTTATGAGTAACTAGCTTGTGAGAGGTTAAGAGTATATGACATACCGGGGAAGAGAGTGAGGGATGCCTGGCTATGAATGGAACTGGAGAAACCATGCTGTCAGCTTGAGGTTCACAGTGTTCAGAAAGATTTATCCCTCTGGATGAGACAGAAGGTCCAAAATCCAAGGTTTTTGAATCAGATGTGGCCAAAGAAAGGGGAGCCATATTTGTTGAGGCAATAAGGTGCAATGAGGATTACTTTGCTCTTCAACCTATTGCTTTCTGTAGGAATTTCAGGATAAGAGGAATTGGGGGAAAGGGATACAGCAGTCCAGAGGGTCAAATGTGTAGAAGAGCATCTCTCAGTGACTCCCCTGGAGTGGGGATTAGGGCAAAGTATTTGCTGCACTTGTTGTTTTGGGGAGAGGCAAATAGGTCACAACCATTGTAGTATCCTCATGTGGTATCTTGCTAAAGGAAGTAGAGTTATAGCTGCAGCCATGGAGCTGAGTGCTTGGCAGACTAGATGAGTGGGCACTTTTCTGTTGCTGATTAGCTTCTGCACCTGAACTCTGATTTTCTGTAATTTCACAGGGGGAAGAGAAGCTATGGAAGTTTGAGTACCTAGAAGGGCTCCTCTGAACTCTATATTCTGAGCTGGGGTCAGTTTTGATTTTATGTAATTTACAGTTATTCCCAGATAAGAGTAAACGTGAAGTACATGGTCTGTCATTTCTATCAATTGATGCTTGATCAGAGCTGTAATGAGCCAATCATCTAGATATGGAAACACTCAGAATCTCTGCAGTCTCAAGTGAGCTGCTACTACTGCCATACACTTGGTAAACACCCTGGGGGCTGTGGTAAAACCAAAGGCAGAACTCTGAATTGGAAGTGATTGGCTCTCAGCCAGAACAGGAGGAATCTTCTGGATCATTTCTCTGTCTTTATATGGCAATACACATCCTGAAGATCTACTGAGCACATCTAATTATCCTTTTCCAAAAATGGAAGAATGTACTGTACTGTGACCATTCAGAATTTGGTTTGGTGAACTGATTTGTCCAGTACACTTAGATCCAAAATCAGTCTCCAGTCCCCTGTCTTTTTTGGAACTAAAAAGAATCTTGAGTAAATTCCAGACTGGGACTTCTTGGATGACTCTTTTCTAGCGGTTTCTGGGTTTCTATAACTGCTTGTTCCCTCTGACTGTGTGGAACATTGGGGGATTTTCTTGCATGTGGGAAGATGATAGGGAATTGCGTAGCCACTGGATGTAACCCTCTGCACCTAAGCTTCTTGTTCTTCATTTCTTTCGGCTGTTCCCGTTAGGTGTAGCCACAGCGGATCACCTGTTTCCATTTCTTCCTGTCCTCTGCATCTTGCTCTGTCACACCAGCCACCTGCATGTCCTCTCTCACCACATCCATAAACCTTATCTTAGGCCTTCCTCTTTTCTTCTTACCTGGCAGCTCCATCCTTAGCATTCTTCTCCCAATATATCCAGCATCCCTCTTTAGCACATGTCCAAACCAACACAATCTTACCTCTCTGGGTTTGTCACCAAACTGTCCAACTTGAGTTGACCCTCTAATATACTAATTTCTAATCCTGTCCATCCTCATCACACAAAATGCAAATCTTAATATCTTTAACTCTGCCACCTCCAGCTCTAACTCCTGTCTTTTCTTCAGTGTCACTGACTCCAACCCATATAAAATAGCTGGTCTCACTACCATCTTGTAGATCTTATCATTCATTCTTATTGGTACCTGTCTATCTCAAATCATTCCTGAGACTCTTCTCCATGCACTCTACCCTGCCTGCACTCTCATCTTTGCCTTTCTTTTACACTCACCATTACTCTGAACTCTTGATCCCAAGTATTTAAACTCAACCACCTTCACCAACTCTACTCCCTGCAGCCTCACCATTCCTCTATCCCCCCTCTCATTCACACATATATATTCTGTCATAGTCCTGCTGACCTCCATTCTTCTCCTCTGTAGAGCATATCTCCACCTCTCCAGGGATTCCTCAAACTGTTCCCTACTGTCACTACAGATCACAATGTCATCAACAAGCATCATAGTCCACGTGGACTCCTGTCTGATCTCATCTGTCAATCTGTCCATCACCATTGCAAATAAGAAAGGGCTCAGACCTGATCCTTGATGTAATCCCACCTTCACCATGAATGCATCCGTCACTCCTACTACAGACCTCACCACTGTTACACTGCCCTCACACATATCCTATACCACTCTTACATAATTCTCTATCACTCCTGACTTCCTCATACAATACCACACCTCCTCTCCCTAGGTGCCCTGTCATATGCTTTCTCACTCCTGACTTTCTCATACAATACCACAACTCCTCTCTAGTGACCCTCTCATATGCTTTCTCTAAGTCACCATAGACACAATGCAACTCCTTCCGACCTTCTCTGTACTTCTCCATCAACACTCTCAAAGCAAACATCGCATATGTAATGCTCTTTCCTGGCATGAAACCATACTGCTGCTCACTAATCATCACCTCCCTTCTTAATCTAGCTTCCACTACTCTTTCCCATAACTTCATGCTGTGACTGATCAATTTTATCCTATTATAGTTACTACAGCTCTGCACATCACACTTATTCTTAAAGATCGGTATCAATACACTTCTTCTCCATTCCTCAGGCATTCTCTCACTTTCCAAGATTCCATTAAACAATCTGCTTAAAAAACCCACTGCTGTCTCTCCTAAACACCTCCATGCTTCCACATATATGTCATCTGGACCAACAGCCTTTCTATTTTTCATCACCCTCATAGCTATCCTTACTTCTTCCTTGCTAAAATGTTATGCTTCCTGATTCACTATCCCCACATCAACCCACCTTCTCTCCCTCTCATTCTCTTCATTCATCAGCCCCTCAAAGTACTCTTTCCATCTGCTCAACACACTTTCCTCGCTTGTGAGTACATTTCCCTCATTATCCTTTATCACCCTTACCTGCTGCACATCTTTCCCAGCTCGGTCCCTCTGTCTAGTCAATTGGTACAGGTCCTTTTCTCCTTCCTTAGTGTCCAACCTTTCATACAACTCTTTATATGCCTTACTTTAGTCTTCGCCATCTCTCTCTTCACCATACATCTTATCTCCTTGTACTCTTGCCTACTTTCTTCATGCAGGAAAATAACTTTCTTGGGTGGCAAAAGCCAGGGAACTTTTTTGGCTAGGCTTATGTAGGCCCCAGGGCCAATAGCCTAGTACCTACCTATGAACCTATGTACTTCCTTACGGCACCACCAAGTCTCCTTTTCTTCACACCAAGCACCTTTCGAGCAGTCTCTCTTACCACCTCTGCTGTGGCTGCCCAGCTATCTGATAGCTCTTCACTGCCACCCAGTGCCTGTCTTACTCTTCCCTGAACTCTCACTTCTGCACCTAAGCATCCAGTGCTATTTGTAGCCAGGCATTTCAGTGCAGGGATAAGGTTCCCCAGACTGCCTCCAGAGGAAGACAATTGGGCCTCCTTTCAGGAGCGCTGGTAGGATTTACCAGAGAATGAATCCCTGAAACCCTGATTTTGTGGACCACCTCTGCTACGCAGGTGGCATCTTCCATTGACATTCCCCCCTCTGCCCTTATGGGAAGTACCTACATATGTGTCCTGAAAAGGCCCTTTGAACTGTTTGAACCACATTTTTTTCCACTGCTTCTCTGATTTCTAGAGAATGGTCATTGAGGAGTGGAAAAACATACACTCATAGCAGAATCTTTTTCACACTTGCATAAAATTTCTTTAACTTTTGGACCAAACAAAGACAATTTGTCAAAAGATGCATTGATGAATGAAGACTTAAATGGCTCTGCAAAGTCACATGGGTGCATCCAGGTGTGTCTCCAAATGGCAACGCCTGAACCTGCTCCTCTGTTGGTACCTTCAGCTGCATGAGTGATGAGCCTCATGGATGAAATGGACACAGACTCCAGGGTAGCTGTCATTCATCCAGTCAGGATGAAATAGACAAACATGCATGGGTTTTGTTCAAGTAGCTTATAATGTGCAAACACATCAGGATTGAGGCAAATAGCTTTAACTTAGATAAACTTATAAACAGACTGATTATTTATCTGATACATGCTCACTCTCTGGCTGCACTCTCAGAATGACACTGAAGCTGGCACGTGCTGGCTGTTTATATGCACATGCTGACTTTGGAAATGCTTCTTAAAGGTACAACACATACATATTCTACATCCTCCATCTTTGAGAAATAAGCCATACTTCACTGATGACATTGATCGACATGCAATAAATAGATGATACTTTTTTGACATGCAATTATACAGAACTAAATACATATAGACAATTATGTCCAGGTTGCTGTGTATTTCACACTGGGTCTGGAGATGAGACTAAACTGTATGACATAGAATTTAGAATTAGATTTAGCAACTGGAACTGTCTCTGCTGAATGTTCAACCTTGGGAACATCAGGAACATCATCAGGAACAGAAGTAGAAGTTAAAACATTTTCTGCAACAGGAACATTGGAGTGCTCTGAGATCTAGAGTTTGTATCAGGAACAATGCTGCAATATCAGTTCTGATAGATGTCTATGATTTCTCCTGTATTCCACACCCTCCGATTCCACAAAATAGGATCTCGGCTTGGGACATATACCTGTTACTTAACCAGTCTGGTCAAAACTTTTCACCGTTTGCATCCACACTGTCACTTCTTCCTTCAAAGAACAAAGAAATCTGCTCATTTTATCATAGCTGGATGTCTGGAAAGAACAATTTCTGAATAGTTGGGCTTTTATTGCTCTGTTGTTCTTAGCTTTAGGCATCAAGAAACTGGAACTGATAGGAAAAGTTGTTCTGGTTTGCCTAGCTAGAAGTATTTGAGCAGGTGAGCCAAGTATATCATCACGGGGTAGGATTCTGAGATTAAGTAAATTCAAAAAGACATCTGTATTATCATGCTTTCACTTCTCTAGTAATTGCTTTGCACTCTGTACTGCATGTTCAGCTAAACCATTTGACTGTGGGTATTCAGGATTACTAGTAATATGTAAAAGTCCCCATTATTTTGCAAATGTCTGAAACAATTGAATTGACTAGTAAAATGAGTACCATTATGAGAGATAAGCTTATGTGGACTGACATGAACCGAGAAATGATGTTTCAGCTTATTAATAACAGTAGTAGATACTACATTAGGCAACAAATCAATCTCAAACCAGTTCAAATAAGAGTCGACCAAGACTAATACTGATTGTTCCAGTCAAGTAAGTCAGTGGCTACTGTTAACCAAGGTAGTTCAGGAACTTTATTAGCTGAAGTGGTTGTTTTTGCAGATGTGGTTTAATACTATTGCATACTGAACAAGATGAAAATACATTGTCAATGTCTTTTGCTAGACAAAAGGCCAAAATACTAGTCCTCTCACCCTTCTTCTCATAGATTCAGACCCTGGGTGACCACAATGCAAAATCTCGATATATTCACATTGTGAGGAAGCAGGAACAACTTTAGGACCTTTTAAAATAGTCATCTTCCATCAACATTTCATCTCTGTAAGGAAAATAAGGTTGCACTTCAGGCGATACACTGGATTGTTTTGATGGCAATCTTACCTGGATGTAGTGGTTGAGCTTTTACAAAACAGGAGCAGTTTTTTTATGATCTCTTAGCTCAGCAAGTCTCGTGGTTGAAAAATTACACACTTCCCAGACATCAAAGTCAGAATTCTCTGTATCAAGCTGTTCTGTTGTATTTCTGGGTGATCTGGATAAGGTATCAGCCAGATAAAGAAGTTTGCCTTTTGTATAGACCATTTTAAAGTTGTACTTTTACAATTTGAGCATCATTCTTTGTAATTTCGCTGGAGCTGAATGCATAGGCTTCTTTAAATTAATAACTAGAACCCGATGATTAGTTTATAGTTTGGGTATCTTTACCATAAATATAATCATGAAACTTTGAACATGCAAACACAATTGTTAAAAGTTCCTTTTCAATCTGAGCATATTGCATTTCAGTTTGGTTAAGAGTTCTAGATGCATAGGCTACTGGTCTGCCCTCTTGAAGAACAGCTACACCAAAACCAAACTTTGATGCATCACAGGAAAGAGTGACTGGTTTATTGACATCATAGTACCTTAGTGTAGGCAGATGAGCAATTTTCTGCTTAAGATCATCAAATGCTCTCTGGTGCTGTTCTAGCCATGACCATGCAACATTGTTGAGCATCAGCTATCTTAATGGTGCTGTCAATTCACTGAAATCTGGTATAAACTTACCTAAATAGTTAACCATACCAAGAAAATTCTGTAGAGCTTGAACATTATCAGGTGCTGGCATCTCAAGAATATCTGCTTGCTTGGACAGGTATGGTTGTAACCCAGTACTAATATACAAATGACCGACATATGTGACTTCTGGTAGTCTAAATTTATACTTCAGAGGATTGATCTTTTAAGTTCACTTCACGTTCTCTGTCTAGAACTTTCTTGAGGTTTTTGTCATGCTCTGCTTCACCATTGCCTCCGACTAATAAATCATCTACTATTATGGCACAGGGATAACCTGAAAAGATCTGTTCCATTGTATGCTGGAAAACTACACTTGCAGAATTTATTCCAAATGGCATCCTGAGAAATCTATATTCTCCAAATGGGGTACTGAATGCAGTTAGTAGTGAAGATTTGAGATCAAACATCACTTGCCAAAATGAACTTTATGCATCAAAGACGGAAAACACAGTGGCATTTGATATTAGGGCTGTGACTTCCTCGACTGTTCGCATGGGGTGATGAGGTGTTTTTAATACCTTATTCAAGTGTGTTGGGTCAGTGCATATTCTGATTTCATCTGAGCCTTTTTTGTGAGTTGCTACCATAGACGACACCCATTCAGTTGGTTCTGTAACAGGACAAATGACACCTTGCTGCACCATTTTATCCAACTGAGCTTTAACTCTGCTCTGCATAGCTATTGGAACTCTTCTTGCTAGTCTGATGTGTAGACTGACCTCTGGGTCTAACTGCATGAAATACACAGCTGGAAGCTTGCCTAGCTTGTCATCGAAAACATCAGCATATTCTAAGAAAATAGTATCACTGAAGCTGGAATTGGGACATGTGCTTATGTCATGAACCTATTTACTTAAGGAAAGCAAGTCCATATTCAAACTGTCTCTAAGACCCAACAATGACTGCACAGGTCTTCAGACTACATAAGACAACAACTTGTAACAGTTCCCAGCCAAATAACATGAAAGCACTACTGAACCTTCAGTTTGAATTTCTTCAGCTCCATATGCAACAAGTCTCGCACAACTAGCCACATTAAGTTGTTCACCAGCTCTTACTTTAGCAAATGTTTCTGCTGACATAACATTACACTTTGAACCAGTGTCTCCTTTGAGCTTGATGGGTTTACCATGGATCAGGACAGTACAAAACACTTTGCCCTTTGCTAATAAATCTACTGCATTAATCTTTTCACCAATTACTGATACACCATCTATATAGAAAGTAGGATTGCAGCTCTCTATTTGATCAACTTGATTTTTTGAGTGACCCTTCTTATTAGGCTTGCTTGATTTACAAAACTTTTGAAAACTGTTCCATTTTTTACACTTGTGACATTGCTAACCAAATGCTAAGCACTTTTCTCTTTTAGACTCATGGTTAGCACCACAATTACAACCGTTAACAATAAAGCTTGACCTGGGTCTTCACTCGCTATTATGCTGTACTGAGCAACCTTTGTTCTGCACCGAGCATGCTCCTTTAACTGAACTAGTCTTAGAACTTGCTACAAACCATGGGGTTTTCCCTGCCACACCTGCAGAGGCTGCAGCTGCCTTGTGCTTAGGCCTGCTTCTGCTTGCTGCATGATGCCTACATTTGCTTTGGAGCCTGCTGAACCATGCTCTTGTTACTTGTCAGATCCATGTGTGCCTTTCTGTCACTTCATGGATCTGACAAATCTCAATAGCTTAGCTCAATGTTAAGTCTCTGTCATGAAGCAAAATCTTTCTCACAGCAGCACTATTAATACCACACACAAGCCTGTCCTTTATGAGCTCATCTTTTAAATCACCAAACATGCAAGTTTTAGCTTTGTTTCTCAATTCAGTAATATAAGCTGCAAATGTTTCTCTTGGCTTTTGGGTCACTTATGTAAAACAAATGCCTCTCTAATGTAACATTGGTCTGGGTGTTGCACATTTCTCAGAATTTACTCTTCAGGCACTCAGGATCTTCCCTTGATTCAACACGAACAATAATATGATGATTTTCATCTTCACCTTCATACACTGCTGATGCATACACAAATGAACGCTCTCTATCATCTGACCCAGCTAGGTTTAGCAAAATGAATGCCCTGGTGCATGCGTCTTTATTTGAGTAAGCTGCTTGTATGCAAATATTGTACTCTTGCTCAAATATTCTCCAGTTTTCTGCAATATTCTAATCAAATACAAGTGATGATGGTTTTCAAAATCCGTCTGCCATGCCAACAAATTACAGTAAAATCAATGAAATCCAAGTTCACTTGTAACTGCACAAACATACACACATACATATATATGCCAGACATTTATGCCAGTATGTGTAATTATACCCAACAGCACAATAAGCCTCTGAGTAACTGAACACTGCAAAATACTTTGTGAAGCACTTTGTCAAATAAGTCTCCACGGCACAAGAACACTCTGGAAATTATTGTACTGTAAAGTCATTTATCATCATTATAAGAAACATTTCAAAGTAACTGCACTGTGCATATAAACTGGGCAGTAGAAGAAGCTCAGAGTAAAAAACATTTCAAAGTAACTGCACATTGTGAATAAACAGTACACAGCACACTGAAACACTTCCAAAATGGCTGCACTTTGCTAAATAACTCTTTACAGTGCAAGAAACACTCTGTAATGGTGGCCCTTCATGGGTAGACATACCCAGCACAAGAAACTTTTCGAAATGGCTATATTTTGACTGCACTTCACAAAATAGTTGCACTTTGCACACAATAAAATCTTCGGAATAAATGCACAGTAATAAACACACTGTAAGCACTTTTACACGCTTTGTGATGCTTGAAATGGGTCTATATCATATATTCGAATGTTGACAATGTCAAATGCTCTAAAGAGCAAAAATGCCGGAACTTGAAGTTCTGTTATTGAGATTGCAGTACAGTGAAGATTGGAATACCTGCCCTTTCCTCACTGTAGTGCGATCTCGGAGTTGGAATATATATTTAGCGGGGGGGGGGGCTGAGTTTCAGTTCCAGCATTTTCACTCTTTAGAGCATTCTACATTGTCAACATTTGATTACATGATATAGACCCTCTTCAAATAACTATAGTTATGCTATTCAGAGCTTTAATCAATGCAAAATAACTGTTTCTGCAAAAACACTGTAATTTGCCCAAAACATGCAGTCGCCTTACTTTATATGTCCTTTTTGCCTTTATTATATTAATTTTCCCATTTAATTTCTTTTCTTGTGCTCATTTTACTCTAAACATGCTCATTTTGCAATTCTGAGGCAACTCTGAATCTCTTATGTACTTTTCTGATACGTTTTATCAACTATCTTAATTTCGAACATTTTGCTTAATTAATACACTTTTTATGCTTTTCGTTTGCTTAACAAATGTGTTCTGTGCCCTTGTAATGCTCTATTTTATCTTTTTTAATAAAATAATCATTTGTGCAAGTTTTCATTTCCTTTAGCTTGTTTCTGACCCTTTTTTGCTCTCATTTCTTTATTTTACATTCACAGGAGATTCTGCACCTTCTATCTCTGAAAAGCACCCTCTGGAATCGCGTCTATATCACATCATCGAAATTTCAAAATATCGAATCTGATATGGTTGACACCATATCATTGATATTTTAAAACTTCGAACATAAAAAAAGAAAGAAAAAAGACAAAATAAAACAACTAAACATTGCAAGCAGGGGTGCAAGCCCCCCTGCACCCCCCATGTAAGGGGCTGCGACCCTACACCCCTGCTACTTAAATATACCAACTCTGAGATCGCACTACATTGCAGTAAATATGCATGGGTTTTGTTCAAGCACCTTTATTATGTGCAAACACATCAGGATCAAGGCAAATAACTTTAACTTAGATAAACTTATAAACAGACTGACTATTTCTCTCATATATGTTCACACTGGCTGCACTGTCAAAATGGCATTGAAGCTAGCATGTGCTGGCTATTTATATGCACATGCTGACCTTAGAAAGCCTTCTTAAAGGTACAACACATACATATTGTGCAGTAGCCAATTGGGAAGCCACCTCTTCTTGGATGTCCTCAGAAACAGTTCCTGTGAGAGTATCTGATAACTTCTTGACCAGGTCCCTCTGAATTCTGGTGAGGTTGTGCCAAGATATTCAAGGAACTTAAGGCAAAGGTCTATGAAGCATAAACCCACTTTTCAAACCTATCAATTGTCTGAGACTCACTGTTGGGTGGATGGATAGAGGAACTCCTTTCAGCCAGTTTCTTCTTTGTGGCTGCCACCACGACCATGGCATCAAAAGCTAATCCTTTGGCCCAGAACTGTTTGTCTTCATGAGCAGACAGAATTTTGTCAGGTCTCCTGGGGATAGGTTCAATTGTGTCAGGAGCCTTCAACACCCACTGAGAGATCAACTGAATGACCTCCTCAGCAGGTGGGGTCACCCAAGAGGTAGAGGGTCAAGTACCAAGGCCTGCAGGTACACTTACTCCTCACAAGAGGGATTTTGGGACTTCCAGTCATGCCCTCTGTTTCAATATTTCCAGGATGTCTCCAAAGGAGACATCATCAGGGGGTGACTATGGGGGTCCCTCACCTTCATCAAGGTCAGTGTCTTCAGCGATCAGTTCCTCTAGAGAATCCAAATGCTTTCTCCTACAGTTTTTATTCTTATGGACCTCATCAGTGAGGTGATCTGGGGAGGTATAAGAAGAGGAGAGAACTGTTATCTGATACTTCTGTGGTCTTGGCACTCACTGACTCAGTGGGAGTGCAGGTTGAATATCTGGGTGTAAGGAGGAAAGTGACACTGGCTCCAAAGTGGAAGGGGCCAAATGTCTGACTCTGGCAGTCAGAGCTCTCTCCATCACCTCAAAAGCTGGATGCCCCGAAGAATGATGGGAGCCCAGAAATGAGAAAGACTGCCTCAGAACCGTGGTCACTCCCCACTTCAAAGAGATAGCTCCTGACACCAAAGAAGGAGCTGAGATGATCCATGCTGAAGCCCCAAGGTGCAGAGATGGTTCTGAAAAAAATAGGTGTCAATTCATGTACCCTGGAGCTGACAGGACAGACCCGGCCCCATGAGGCCTCCGAATCCAAAGGGACAAAAGACCTCTGAGCAAGAACTGGTTACAAAGATAGGGATATCTCCTGAATGATGCAGTTAGTGCCATAAGGCTTGGAGGCAAGAACTCCTATGTTTCCTAAGACGTCAGAGGAGGAAAACCTGGAGAGGTAAAGGAAGAATTGGCTCCCATACCAGGGGGCTGGGGCCAAAGATGTACCTGACAACCCTCTCACCCACAGTATCTTATTCAACAGCCTCGCCACATCATCTTCAGTTAAGCTGTTGGTGGAATTGATAGAAAGTATGGAGGGCAGTTTTGACCTTTCCAGAAAGGGAGAAGGCAACCTTCCTGGAAAGGGATTGATAGAAGGTGAACATAACATCCTCGGAAGAGCCATAATAGATGGCTCATCAATTTGCTTACTCGGTGTTGAAATAGTCAGTAATGGAAGAGATGTCTTAGCCGAAAGTTTTGGTGTCAAAATATCGAAATGCTCCTGCTCTGAAATGCTAGGTGCCAAAGAGTTTGTCCACTCCGATAAACTGGGTTCTGTAGATCGTTTCAAGGCTAAAGTTTTGTTAGAGGAGTTGGCCAGTTTCCAATGGTTCTAAAGGAACTGAAGACTTAGCCTTTTTTGAGGATGATGCCAGAAAAGTGGAAGGCATCGATAGGCTTCTATTTTTTTCTTTTTTCCATAACTTTGGAAGATGAAGATGAGGAAGAAGGAGAAGACTCATCGGTCTTACTCTTGGCTTTGTCAGAACCGGATAAGGCCTCACTGAAGGCTGATGGAAGCATACCCTTCAAGCATACCTTTTCAAAAAAAAAATTTTTTTTTATGCTTTTTTACAATTGTATCTTCTAGTTTGATCTGTTATGACTTTTGTATTTTTTAATTGGATCTATTATGGCTTTTATATTTCTTTTTATGTCTTTCTTGAAGCTTTTCTCCCCGGGCCCCTACTGAAAATGGACATGTATCCAGCTAGACTAGCCCGGTTAACAAATGTAAAATAAAATAAAATAAATAAATAAAATAAAAATAAGTTTATTACATCTTTCCACTGGTGCCCTGTAACTGAAACTGTGACATATAGAGCAGTCTTCTTAAAGGTGAACAGGACCTAGGTAATAAACACATAATAAACTGTGACATATAGAGCAGTCTTCTTAAAGGTGAACAGGACCTAGGTAATAAACACATAATAAATGTGCGTCTGACACAGGAATTTTGTTGCCACATTTCTGGCACCTTTTGAATCCTGACTTAAGGTTTATCTGCCATGATGAGAATATTTCTAAAGTTTGTAAATAAACACACACACACACACACACACACACACACACACACACACACACACACACACACAAAGCTTCAGAAACAACAACAAAACTCCCTGAAGAAAGCAGTAGATTTTAATAGAAGGAGAAGCAACAGAAAGAAATCTATCAGCAATGATAGATAAGAATATACTGAGGTGTACGGCAGAAGAAAACTATCAAAGATGATAGTTTAGAATACGCCAAAGTGTATTGAAAGAGAAGGAGAGGATAAATTTAAAAGTGTTGTAAAGAAATGGGTAGGTTAACGACTAAAAGATAATGAAGAAGAAGTAGAAACTTTTTCAAAAATTTGAATTATATCAAAAAGTTTTACTTAACTTAAGAGGAATGATGAATGCGTCTGTTGTGAAAAGTGACAAACAGGATCTGAGGTAACTAGGAGAAGAGCATTGTGGGTAAGGGTTAGGCTCAAGAGTTTTTGGCTTTTGTGAGCTGTAGTATCAGCCGAGTCGGTTCAGAGCCTCTGAACTGAACCAGACATGTCAAGTATAAAATGAAAACTGACAGCATCAGCTTTGTTGTTTTTTCCCCTTTTCTAGATAGAATCTCAGCTGTCTGTAGAAATCCAACAAATGAAGCTGCTTTAATGTTATTTTTTGGACTGAGAAAAGAAAACAAGGAGATGGATGCACTGATTTAGAAACTGCTCAGTTACAACTTTTGCCATAAATTAACAGTTAGTTCTGAGACTAACTCTGTCTTTATGGAATAAAGGTTAAGAAAGAAGGAGAATACATGGCAGCCTATAACTCATAAACTCTTTTAGCAGAAAGGCAGCAAATACAACAGCCCTCCAAGTCAAATGTTTTATAGATGCAAAAGAAGCTGGTTCAAAAGGAGATACGGTTAACTTTTCAAAAACATAATTTAGGTTCCAAGGAGGAGAGGGAACAAACTTTCTGACAGACCCAGTGCGGAGGCCACCATTAAGAAACTGTATGCCCTCATAACATGGAGACAGCAGTGGGTCAATAGGTAGGCAAGCCAAAATGGCTCACAAGTGCACCTTAATAGACCTGAGGTTGAGCAGCTCACACAAATATCTAAGGATAATGGAAGCCTGCACTTGGCATAAGTCCTGTTCTCTTCTATGACACTATATAGAAAATGTTTTCCATTTAGAAACAATTTTCTTGTTGCAGATTTTCTTGCTTCTTTTATTACCTGTAGCATGTTCTCACAGTTAAGGTGCCTCAAAGGAATTAGAAGCCTATCACCCAAACCATGAGATTCAATGCTTATAGGTTCAGATGAATGGGAGAGCCCTTTTGCTATGTACATCCATCTTTTGGAGTAACATGATAAGAGTGCCCTTTGGTATGTGAAAGAGAAGTGAGAACCAATGTTTGTCAGGGCCAAAAAAAAAAATCACCAACAACAACTTTGGATTGTTTTTCTGAATCTTCAGAAGGACGTCTGGGATGAGTGGAAAGGAAGGGAAGGCACAAATCAATTTCCTTTCCTATAAAAAATAAGGCATTTGTTTTCAGGCTTCTTCAAAAGGAGCTCAGGTGCAGAACAATCAAAGCTGTTTTTTTTACAGTGCAGGCAAATAGATGTATTAAGAGAGTTTTCCATAGAAGGACAATCTGAAGCCAGACCTCTTGATTCAGCACCTATTCATGAGGGTCTGCCTTGGATCTGCTCAAGTAGTCTGTCACTGAGTTTTTTTCTGAGGGAATGTATATAGACTTGAGAAAGAGGTTCATAGGTTCATATGTTTATACTGGGCTATCTGCCCTAAGGCAATTATAAGCCTAGCCCAAAGTTATGTGGCTTACGCCACCCCTTATGTTAGAAATAATGTGCCCATTAGTTTGTTGTGCCTCTGTCCAGCAGTGACACAGAGATGATTCCCGGGGTAAACCTACGATCTCCCATCCACCGGTCAAGATTTCTCTTGAACAGAGCCAGCGAAGTGCTCTGCCTCACATGGACCGGGATTTTATTCCACAGCATGGGGATAAATCTATCCCTCCAGCACGTCCTATTTATATCCGTGCTAAGGTTTAAGTCACTTGCTCTAGTGGTTCTGGTGGATTTGGATTTTTTGAGGTGGAGCATGTCCATTAATTCCGGGTTGGTCATGGCCTTGTATGTCAGGCACAGGTCACCTCTGAGCAGACGGTATGCAACTGAATAGAGTTGGAGTTTCTTCAGTCTGGCAGTATATGACAGGTTTATGAGTCCCTTTATCCTTTTGGTGAGGAACTTTTGGGGTCTCTCCAATTGCTGCAGGTGTCGGGTGAGATACATCTCGAATGGGGCATTGTACTCGATCATTGGTCTGATAAGTGAAGAGTACAGGGGAACAATTACCTCACTTGATCTGGATGTGAATCCCTTCATGATCAGCTGGGCAATGTAGAAGGTCTTTCGAACCACTTTAGCAACGTGAGTGTCAAACGAGAGGCCACTGTCAACCTGGGTACCCAGGTCCCTGATAACCTCTTCTGTGCTTAGTGGGTTGCCACCTATATGGTAGCTTGGGGTTACCTTGTTTTTCCCGAAGGGTATAACTATACACTTTTTTGCGTTTAACTTCAGGCCATGGCTCTGGCACCAGCTATCAGTTTCCGTGAGACCCCTCTGAAGGATGTCTGTGTCCGATGTACTATCCACTATGGCACCCAGTTTGCAGTCATCCTCAAACATTGTCAGCCATAGTCCTCCTATGTTTGCCTGTACTTCTGAGAAGTAGATGCCGAACAATAGGGGGCCAAGGACTGAGCCCTGTGGGACACCACTTGTAACCGGCTTGGAGTCTGACATGGCTCCAGCAACTCTAACCCTGTGGGCTCTGTCCTTTAGCCAGTTTGCAACCCATCTTGTGACATATGAGTTTAAATTTAAGCTGGTAAGTTTCTCTATGATACCCGAGTGGGGTATTGTGTCGAAAGCTTTTGCAAGGTCAAGGTAGACTGTATGGACTGCCTTTCCCTCATCAATGGCCTTGGTAACTGTTTCGAAGAAGTCAATCAGGTTCAAAAGGCAAGATCTGCCCTTGACAAAGCCAAACTGGGTTGGGTCCAAGGTCTGCAAGTCCCCTATGTCCTTGTTTATGAGTTCCATTATGATCCTCTTCATAGCTTTGCAGACCAGGCTTGTTAAGCTTATGGGGCGGTAATTACCAGGGTCCGTAGATGCACCGCCTTTGTGGAGTGGGACCACAGTTGCCGTACGCCACTCCTTGGGCACATATCCTGTGGTAAGGCTAAGATTAAACAGCTGCCTTATGTGCGGGTTTAGTTCTTCATTGAGTTCATGTAGCACACAGCCGGGGACACCATCCAGTCCCATTGATGCTGTGTTTTTAGCTTTAGAGAGAGCAGCTTTCACCTGCGCATTTGAAATGTCTGGGAGGCTACACTCTGGGATAGTTATCTCTCCTTTTGGGGGGGGGTGAAGTTTGCGCTGAACCTGTCTGCCAGTATGTTGGCAATGTCTGTGGGCTCAGTGATTTTTGTATCATTTTGGACTAATTCTGAGCATATCTGGGAGTTTCCACCCAGGTTTCTGACATAGCTGAAGAAGGCCTTATGATTGTCTTTTGAATCTATGGCAATTTTTTTCTCAAAGTAGGCCTTGGATGATTTTATGAGGGATCGTAGTTTCTTGCTAGTACTGATCAAAGATGCCTTCCCTTTTTGGGATTTTGCTCTGTCATGTAATAGCTTTCTCCTGTTATTGTAAAGTTTGTTTATGGCTGGGGTCCACCCGACTGGACGTTTTCCCCTTGGTGGAAAGAGTCTTGGTTTTATTTGGGATTGCCTGATCCATGCAGTCCTGAAGGTGTTCATAGAAGGCATTTGTAAGGGCTTCCATAGCTTGGGTTGTGGTTTCCATTGGCTCGGGGCCTTGAAGGATACCACACCTGTCTTGAGTAGTGTGAAGTTTGCTTTAGAGAAGTTCTTCACTGTGGTCTTTTGTTTGGGGTGGGGGGATGTGGATTTCTAGTGAGATTAGTTTATGATCTGATCTCACCAAAGAGGGATATACTTCGGTGTGGAGCATTTTGTCCCCATGTTTGTGATGATGAGATCTAGTATATTTTCTCCTCTTGTGGGGACGGTGACTAGTTGTTCCATGGCATTTGAATTTATGAACTCCAGGAACCTTTGGGCTAGAAAGTTGGGGCTTGAGTAATGTTCCCAGTTTATATTCGGTAGTTGAAGTCACCCAATATGATGGTGTTTGGTGATACATTTATACCCTCCAGTGTCTTCAGGAAGGCTGTGTGGGTTTCCTGAGTTTGAGAGGGTGGCCTGTAGCATGCTACAAATTGTAGAGCAGTTTTGCCTATGGTTAATTGCACCTGGATGGTTTCCGATGCTTCGTGTAGCCACCAACCTGGAGGTGTGGGTATCCTTGATGAATATGGATACACCCCTCCTTTTCTGGTATGGTCCGGGTTTTGGGGCGGAACACATGATATGAGGTAAAACCTGATAGTGCCGGGTGCTCTCAGGAGCCTTGAACCAGGTTTCAGTCACAGCACAGACATCGATGTTCTCCATACTGAGAAGGGCCTCAAGTGCATGCATTTTGAGATTTAGACTTCTGGCATTGAGCAGCATTACCCTTAGTTTCTTCCCGTTTTTGTTTTCTAGGGTGGTAGGTTTAGAATTTGAGCCTTGCCTAAAAAGGCACTATGGGGTGGCAGAGCCTTAGCCAATATCCGGAATCCCAGGGGTGACAGGTGCAAGCCGTCCCTTGCGAAGCAGCGTGGCTTGTCAAGCATGTCATCCCAAACAGACAGACACTGGATCCCCTTTGAATGCGACCAGAAATTAAGCCAATTGTTAAAGCTGATCATCTTGTCACTATATTGTGGCATCATTCATGGTGAAGGAAGGATACTGCTCAGGGTCAGGGTCATACCTGCCTGGGCTACATAATCAGAGAGCTCCTCTATGTCTCTTTTCATGTAGTCCAGGGAGGTACGTCTCAGGTCGTTTACACCAGCATGGACAATGACTGTGTCATACTTGTACTTGCCGTGGAGTGACCTGAGTGCTTGTGTTATGTGGCGGATTCTAGCGCCCGATAGGCAGCTTACCGTGACCTTCTCCTTGTTCAGCCTGGCGAGTGGGATGTCAGTGTGTCTGACTATGGAGTCACCTATGACAAGTATGTTTGGTGTTGTATTTGGCCTTAAGGGCAGTGACTGCTTTGCACACTTATTTTGTTTTTTATGTGTTGTTTGTGTGGTGTCTTGAGTTTGCAGTTGCTTGGGTGTCTGCTTTGGAGGCCTTTGCTGTTTAGGTAAATTTTACTCAGACCCTCCGAGTATGTCTTAGTGTGTTTATGTGTTTGATTCAGTGGTGTGGTTGAGTTATGTGAGACTTGTATTGTGGTGTGTGCAGTTGCCTTCTCCTCCTGCCTGGTCTTGCCAGTCCTGAGTTGAGAGAGCTCAGCCTCCAGTTTGGCTAAATAGCTGCATCTCTCGCAAGTGTTAGTGTTATGTGGGAGGAGGAGAGGGTTGTCCGTGTACATGAGGCAATTGTAACATTGCCTCAGAATTCCCAGATTCACCAACTGGGCAGGAGAGGATGCCAGCATCTGACCCTTCGACATGCTAGAAAGAATTATGAGTTGGTATGAGACAGAAAAGTAGAGGGCTTAGCAGGGAAGTGGGCACTCCTGGGGGGTTTTGCAAGTGAGGGATTTGTATAATATAGGCGTGCTTGACCTGCAAAGAAAATGCTTATAAGACAAGGGATATGCTTTTAAGACAAGTGCTGAGCTTTTTGAGAAGAAAAAGCAATTAGGAACAAGTGCTGCACTTTTTAGTGAAGGTGTAAACTGTTTAGGTACCTAACAAAGCAGTTCTAAGGGAAAAATTGAAGAACAGACTTTATGGAGCCAGAAAAAGTTTAACCTTGTTAAACCGGCACTGCCCGATGCTGCTCTAGTGGCAACTCCGGCTTCATGGCTAAAGCACGTTAAGGCGTGCTTGATAGCAGGGGCTGGAAAGAAGCAGGAATAGACCCAAAATGGACAATAAAACTACAGTTTCAAGTCAGTAACCACTCCTACGGGGGGCAGGGAAGCTGCTCAATGTTATTCACTGCCACTGATCAACAGAGAGACTTTCCTTTAGCCCAAGCAAAAATGGCCTCACAGAAACTTACAAACGGTTCAGGAAACAGCAAGCCTGTAACTGAACTTTTTTAAATCTCAGAAAAGTGGGAAAAAAGCAAGATTTTTTTTTGTTTTTGTTTTTTCAGAGATAGCAGAGGTTCACAAGTAATATCAAGTTATAACAGTGCAGTAAATGACCCCACACAAGAGTGCTAGGTCAAGGACAGAAAATATGCAAGTTTTGAGAAAAAAACGATTTAAAATTAAGTGCAAACAGGAAATTCAGTAAACAACTTTTGGTTGTGCTCTAAATACAGCTACTAATGCAGAAATCAAGTTATACAAGCCAGAAAATGCTCAAACTAGGCAGCTATGCAGAAAAACTTAGCAAATAAACAGAGAAAAAATACTTAAAATCTCAAAAGTGGCTCCCTTCTTCTCTCAGCATTTTCTCCTCTTGGTGGCTGCTTCACCAACAGCCAACAAACCTGAAAAGACGCCAAAACCACGAGGCAACTAGGTTTTAAGAGAGGAAGATGAAGGAGTTTTGGAAATGACCCCTGTTGGCCAATAAAACTACAGTTTCAAGTCAGTAACCACTGTGATGAATTGTTAGGTCCCAGGCCAAAACAACCAGTCTGGAAAGGGGCTTTGACCCCCCAATGCTTTTGATATACCATATGACCAACAGGTGGCTCTGGGTTCCAGACATGGTTAAGGATGAAGATAAGGAATTTAATCTCTTTGATATTTGTTGTTTCTGTTTTGGTTGGACTAAACTTTTTAAACCTTGATACCTTTTGAGGACCCCCCCATGAAAACTCTGCAGCATCTATTGCTTGTAGTGGAGACGGGAGAACAAAAGGAACTCCTGCAATGATAGTCAATTGCTTTATACAGCAAAATAACTCTTTTTGACAAAGTGCAAGAGAGGGGATCGAAAAATAGAGGAAAACAGTGTGAAGCCCATGCTGATTTGAGTTGTCATTGAATCTTCTTCATATGAGGTTTGGCATAAGGGATTATAGGTTCATAGGTGCTTATGAGGCAATTGACTTGTCAGGATCTTTAGAAGCATAGGCTTACATTCCCATGAACTTTTTAGCCCTTGCTAAATGAAGAACCTAGAGCTCGGCAAAACATCGGCATTTTACCCTTATCCATAGGGAATGAGGGGGCTAACAAAGGGAATGAATCTGCAGTTTCCCATCCATTCATCCAGATTTTATTTTAATAGAGTAAGAGAATTACTTTGCTTTATGGGGAGAGGAAGACTATCCCAAAAAAATGTTATTTTCTATGATACATATCTATCCCTCTGGTTCCCTATTAGAAGACCGAAGACGCATTCCCTTGGTCGAACTCAAAAGGCTGAAATGGCAAAATATCGAAGCGGCTTCTAAGCGAATTCTTTCCCAGAGAAAGAATTTGCTTGGCTGCTTCGTTACTTTGCCGTTTTTGGCACTGTAGTGCAGTCCCAGAGTTGGTATATTTAAGTAGGGGGTGTGTGAGGGGCAAAGCCCCCCACTTAATGTAATGTTTAAAGTATTTTTTTTGTTTTTGGTTGTTGTTGGAACAGCAATTTTTTTCCCTAGGAAAAAAAATCGCTGTTCTGACAGTTCGAAATTGTAAGCTTTCACTTACATAGGGTTAATTTATCACCATTCGCTTTTTTTAAGCGCTCAATAATCTAATATAGACCCATCCCTCCAACATATTCTTTTTGCATTGTAGAGGAGATTAGATCTTTAAGGACATAATCTGTTGAGGCACTGTGTATGATGTAGAGATTGCACCTCAATAGCCTGTTATGATACTGAAAAGAAGGACAAAGCTTTGAAAAGGTCAGTATAGCTTTTATTATGTAGGCCCTTGATTTTCTTGGTGAGAAACCTTTGTATTCATCCAATATGTGTTAGGTGCTTGGGCATGTAGACAGTGAAGGGTGAGCTATACTCACTGATCTGCCTAATAGGTGCTGATTACAGTGAAATGATCACATCCGTGAACCAGGATGCCATACCTTTTCTAGCAAGCTGAGCAATGAAAAAGGACTTTCTTGCAATAGTAGATACATGTTGTTATGGACAGTGTGTTGTTTACATACATTCCCAGATCCCTAACTACCAGATGAATTTTCAGGGGGGTGTTATCAGTGTTTTAGTCCATGATTATGACACCAGTTATTTTGCAAAAAGTATGGAAACAGCACCAAGAAACCAAAAACAAAGAGAAATATCACAGAACAGCTTCTTTAATGTTCCACCAAGACAGCTCATTCAGTAAGCGGTTTTGTCTAATGCTAGACTGAATGAGAAAGAAACAAAACACATCTTTTATACAAATAAAACAATTAAATAATTAAATAATTATTCAATTAATGCAAATGACACAATTTAAAGACATCTTTGTAAGCTCAAGTTCAAATGCAACTTAAAAATCAATGGTAAAAACCTGCAAATACTCACATACATATAATATCAGTGTTTAATGTTTTAACCTTTTTCTTTTTAAATAAATTTTAAAATTTTCTTTATCGTTGAGGCCAGGGGGAATACTTGCATTCAGTTTAAATATCCAGCAGTATTCCCTCCAATCTAATTCTTCTTCTGCTTCAAGTCTATTGCCAAAATCCAGTACTAGAAATCTCGGCACCCCTTTGTACTTAGTAGTACTATAATGCTTTCCCCATGCGTTAGTGCGATCCCCCTTTTTAACAGCATAAACATGCTCATGTATTCTCCTATAAAACTCCCTAATAGTTCTACAATATAATATGACGGACATCCACAAAAAAAGAGATAAATAAACTACAAATTTACATCTACAAACAATAGTACTCAACACTTTGACACCAGTTATTTGTTTGGGAAAGAGTATCTTGGAGGATATTGGTATCCTCAGGAGAATTTATAATGGCATCAAGTTTATAGTGATCTGCAAACTTGGTAAGCCATAATCCTTAACATTTGTTTGACCTTTGAGAAGTAAATGCCAAATAGGAGTGGCCCAAAACTGAACAATGGGGTTACATCACTAGTAACAGGCCTTTTAGAGGAGGTAGAGCCAGTCAGAATAATTTCCTGGACTTTCTTTGTAAACCAGTTTGCTATCCAATGAGTTATATAATGATTAACAATTAGTTGGGAGAGTTTATCAACAATACCTATGTGTGGGATGGTGTCAAATACCTTTGCAAGGTCTAGATATTCCGTGTGTACTGTTTTCTCCTTGTCAGTTCTTTCAGTAACCTATCTGAAGAAGTTGACTAGGTTGAGCAGGCAGGATCTTCCTTTGACAAGCACACTAGCTTGGGTCAAGAGTTTGTAGATTAACTTTGGCTTTATTCTTTATTTCCACAATGATCCTCTCTGTAGCCTTACAGATGAGGTTGGTAAGACTTATGGGTCTGTAATTACCTGGCTTCATTTATGGTTCCACCTTTATGCAGGGAATGACTGTTTCTGTCCTACATTCATCTAGCAAAAGGTTTGTTTGGAGGTTGATATTGCATAGAGTATGTCAGGAGTTTGGCATGTCATGTTTCAGGCTGGCCATTAGGCAGAATTTTGCGTTATCTGGCCAACAGAAGCAGTATACTTGACCTTGGTAATTCTTTTGAGGACTTGTTCCTGGGAGATTTGGGGGTGGGTGTAGATGCTGGTATGTGATTAAGGTGTGTGTGTGTGTGGGGGGGGTAAAGTTAGAGTTAATTTTTATCTGCTAATTGACTGGCTTTGTCTTCAGGATCTAAGCATGTGATATTTACCATTAGCTCTGTGCACTGCTGAATTTTGTTTCTAAGGCTTCTAACACAGTTAAAGAAGGCTTTAGGAATGTTTTTTTCCTGAGTGACCTTTTTTTCCTTAGTCCTAAGGTTCCTTAGTCTGTCCTCAAAATTAACTAAATTATTAGTTAAAATAATTATCATAAACTCCATTATAATATTAATATCCTCATCTGTTAAAAAGTCACATTCCAAAAGGGCTTCTCTGAACCAGATTAAAGTTTCCTGCTGGAGGATAATAAAAAAATCGGTCAGCTACATCAATAGTTACAGCCGTTACTTCAACACTATATAATTCCTTTTTAATATTGCCCATGAATCCTTAATCATGTATGGATACTTTTTATAGAAATCTTTAAACATTTGTCAATATACACCACCAGAGAATGCATTCTGGATCCCCCTGATGTAACTATTGGGTTTAAGGGTAGATTATGTATATCTCTATGGACTTCCGGGTTTCCCAAATATAGAGAGCGCTGAAGTGGACTCCACCTTAAGAAATGTATAAAATTCAAGGAAAATAATTTGTTGGGTAATCAAGTCTTGCAATGTGAAATCAGTCTTACACTAAGCTATATTAATATCTTTCTTTGGAACCCTACAGTATTGCTCACAGTTGTTCAATTTACAAAATATGTTACTTGAATAATCAGTACTATCATAGCAGGATCCAGCACTAAGCAACATATACACCTGCCTAGGGCCTGTGTTGACTGGGGGGGGGGTCCCTGCTTTACTTAAAAAAAAATCTCTTCCTTAAACAGTCCCAACTCTTGTGTCAGAACATTGTAAGACAACCTCACAAGAGATTTTGGAAAGTAGAAGAAAGAAAGGCAGCAGAACCCCTGGCATTATCACCGAAGATATTAGCACATCCGAGAGACAGAGAGAGACAAACCACAGCATTCAGTTATAGTGCTACTACAAACATCCAACTGTGCATGTGTAATGCTCCCCTTTAGTTATGGGGTGTGTCAGAGATGATCCCTCTACCTTAGGTACAGGGAGGTAAGAGCCTTAATCCACCTGCCAGACACTATTTCATCTGGTATATAAAATACATATTAATGCAAACCTGTTGTTCTGTTATTTATTTATTTTTTTCAGTTATTTAGAGTAGTCTGACAAAAGATAAGAGGAGGTCAAAAATGAACTGTAGGTGATCCGTAAGCATGTAACCCCTGCTCAAAAAAAAAAATGGAACCGTATGCTCTATTTAGTAATATTTCTGTTTTTTGTATGACTTGTGGGGTTGTCGAACAAACATTACTGATATTCCCTGTAATTGTTTTGCTTTATTCATTGTGCTAAAGAATTAATTCATTAATAGACCTGGATTCTATAATTTAGTATAAAGATATTGCATTTTAGTGAGATATTTTGCAGTACCATCTTTAGAGCCTCCAGCAAATACAAAAGGTTTTACATTTGTCATGTCATATAGTCTGCATTATTTAGAGTAAAGATCTAAACATCTGATCTTCTGCATCCCAAATGTAGCCATTGTTGTGTATTATTGTGGTACATTCCTCTCTGCAATATCAGATTATAAAGGATTTCTGCATTTAGTTAAAAACTGCTGGTCTTGTAGGTCGCACAGTGGAATAACATTACAACTTTTTAATGACCTGCTTTCTATGGCAAAAGTGCAGGGTTTGAATCTTTTCACCTTAAGTTACCTCCCACATGACATTGAGCAAGTCATTTAACCAGACAATGCTTTTGAAGCAATTAGGAATTTGTGTTCTACTCCTTAAGAATCTTTGGGACTGCCTGCCTAGTAACTATGAAATTTTTGTCATTGTTGGCCAGACATTTCTTATTGCATAGTTGATTTAGTTCAGGAAATGTTATGGAAATATCACAAGCACAGTATTTTAATGCAATACAGGCAATTTATTTTTCATGGGCAGCAAGTACTATATTTGTAGATGAAGCACTTAAATACAAAGTTGTTTGCCAGCAGAAACCTCTGCATTACTAATAGCTCTTGTCACGAAAGGGGATACTGCCAGCCCAGCTATCTGAAATTTTGTAAATAATTATATGTCATTTGTGAATATCAACATGATTCATATAACATGCTTGTGTTACAACTGTATTGGAACTGTATGTTGTGTATACCAAACTTGTTTGTACAGACGTGTGTTGAAAAAGGTTTTTGCAAAGTGCTTAAAATGTAACCACAGCATGCCCTACTGGGGAAAAAAAAAACAGAAATGTACATACACTATTATAACTGTTTAAATGTATATATTTTAACAATGCAAACTGGAATACAGGAGGTTAACTTCAGAAAAATAGCTGACATTAAGTTACTTTATGGCCAGGCCATAAAAAGATGTTATTTTTCAGTTTTAGTGCCGCAACAAATACAGTGGGCTGTATTCATGAATGGCAAAATTCCATGCAGGAACAGTATAGCCACTACTGCACACAGTATGGCCACTGTGCGATCCAGGATAGGGCCATTTTCACATGCACAAGCTGCCCTATACTGTTCCTGCACGGAATTCAGTTCAGTATGCAAATCACCTCATTTGCTGGTGAAAACAATGCAAATAAGGTGATTTTGTGATCCAGCAAGCTGAACGGCTTCTGTATAGGAACAGTGTAAGTGCAAAAATGTATTCAGCTAGTAGCCGAATACATTTTTGCATCTGACAAAACGGAGGCATTATGTATTATGTAGAACAGACAAGCCAATGGCCAAATATAAGGCCACCCACCCCCAGTTGTCCTACACTTATTATCACCTTTCCATTCTCCTCATCTAACACCACTCCCAATCATCAGAATCAATCAGCATTAACCAATCATTCACAGGACCCAGCCCTATTACTCAAAGTCTCTTCAGTCTCTCACTATATGCTAATTATAAATACCCCAACTCTATTTTAAACAAGCATTACTCAAATACCCCTACAATGCCTCCACATACTTTTAACAAATCTTCAAACTCTGATTCTATTAACTGCCTAATTCCCCACTTATAATTCTCTATCTTCTCGCAGCCTATGAATACCAACACCTCCCTGGCACCCACTACCCTAGAACCAAAACCAGTGCTATTAAATCAGCCACATAATTCTAACCATCCACTACCCCACCTCTCATCAAACTCTTCTAATGCAAAAACTCAACATCCCATTCGTGCTTCATATATTAATCCTAGAACTAAATACTACCACAAACTCTTATTAAAACTCCAGAAACTTGTTATTAGATTGATACCTAACCTCATAGTGGATGGTGACATCCACTCTAACCCAGGCCCAGCCCCACCTGTTACTATCAGCCCCACAAATAGCACCCATACTAGCCTACAAAACTCAAATAATGCCCCCAACTCACTCCTAGTGTGTCACCTAAACATTAGAAGTATAAACAAGAAAATTCACTACTTACATGCCCTCCTGGATGTCCACTCCCCTGATATGCTATGCCTTACCAAGACCTGGCTCAACCCTACCACCATTAATAATGGGATTATACCCCCAGGGTACAATATATTAAGACTTGATCACATCTCTAAGAAACGGGGTAGCCATCTTGTATAAATCCACTCTGGAAGTATCCAAAACTAGTACCCCAAATGCCTATTTTATTAACAATGCCTAAATACTCATCACAAAGGTCCAATTCAACAAACACAAATCTATAAACACTGCATGCATCTATATTCCCCCAGGTGACAACACAAATACCTTGGAAGGTATCCTCCAATGGCTCTCCACTAACTGCCCCCAGGAAACTATTATTCTCAGGGATGTTAATATCAACTGGAATACTTGCTCTTCAAACTTCCCCTCCACTCATATAAATTTGCACGGCTTCACCCAGATGATATCTTCCCCAACCAGAATCAATAAGCCTAACAAAAAGGAAAGTATCCTAGACTGGATATTAATAAACAATCTACCCCAGATATATAAAACAGGCACCCTACCTGAGGACTTTAGTGTTCACTTCCTGACCTATATAATCAGAAAAAGAAATTACATCCCAAAACAATCTTCCTTTAAAACCATTAGAAGTTGTAAGAACTTTATTCAGACTAAATTTCAGAATGAACTTAACATGTGGCTGGCCCACCCTATGGCTACTTACACTAGATGAAGCGGTCCCATACTTTAACTCTACATTTCTTGCTATCCTGGATCACCATGCTCCGCCACACACTATCAGAACCAATAACAAAGTAGCACCATGGCTGTCCAATGATACAAGACAAAAAAATTATTAGCAGAAACAAAGCGTGGACCTCCTGGAGAACCACTATCCCCAAAAGACCACCTTATATATAAACAGCTGAGAAATTATGCAAATAAGTCTATTATGCTAGACAAAAAGAATTACTACTGTAATCTGCAACAAAAAGCACCAAAATCAACCACAAAAATTCTGGTCAGGCATAAACAAACTTCTTCACCCAGGCCAATCAACTACCCCTACCCCCTTAACTACCCTCCAACAACCTCCGAAAATTGTTGCTAACACCTTTAACACTTTCTTTACAGAAACCGTGCAGTCCCTAGCCAGTAAGCTATCTCCCTATCCCCAAGTACCACCAACCCCACACCTGATAATAAGATCTCCTTTAAGCTTGATCCAGTAACATCTTTTATTAAGTCTCTACTTATAAAACTGAAACCCGCCACCCTTTCAGCAGACCTACTACCTGCAGAATATCTCCAAAAAGCCACTAATGAAATAGCATACCCCCATGTCAATTTTAATTAATAGAACTATCCACAAAGCCTATATCCCCCCATATCTTGAAAATCTCCCACATTGTTCCTCTTCATAAAGGGGGAGATTCCACTGAACTTTCAAATTACAGGCCTATAGCCATTTAGTCTCCTTTGGCTAAAATAATGGAAAAATGTATCCACAAGCAATTTCTTGCCTATCTAAATCAAAACACTCTCCTAGTCCTCTCCCAGCATGGATTTAGACCTTGCCATAGTAAAACCTCAGCCCTTCTCTCCTTCTCTCATACAAAAATTCAAAATTGTAATGACAACAAGCTCTCCTCAGCCCTCTTCCTTGACCTATGCAAGGCATTTGATATAGTAAATCACCAGCTACTCTTAAACACATTAAAATCACTCTCCATAGATAACCTAGCAATTACCTGGTTTCCTTCCTACCTAAGTGACAGACAACAAGCTGTACTATGGAAGAATAACCTATCGTCCCTTTTACCAGTCATCCTTGGAGTCCCACATGGATCTATATTAGGTCCCCTCCTATTCTCCATATTCATTAATGACCTGTACAAAGTCATCCCTGATGCAACTTGTATTCAGTATGCAGATGACTCAACCCTAATCTGCTCTGCCACCTCCCCCACAGATTTACAATCCTTGTCCCAAATCACTTTCAACAAAGTAGAGAACTGGCTCACTGGTCGCCAACTGCTATTAAACCCAAATAAACCAAACTATTACTCTTCTCCCCCACTCGCAAGGTCCCCTCACCACCTCTCACCATAATATCTAACAATGGTACCATAATTTCCCCAGAACCTAGTACTAAACTACTGGGAGTGATCATCAACAACAACCTCAAGTTTGATGCTCACATACACAAAACTATTAAAACAGTTAATAAAAAATGAGGCACTTTATACAGGATTAAACCATTCCTAACCCCATCTGCTAGGACTGTTATTGCCTGTACACATCTGCTATCGACACTTCGTTATGCCTCACCCATCTTCGTAAACCTAAGCAAATCAAACCTCAATAAATTAACTAGGTGCTACAATAACACTGCTAGATTTGCCACAGGATCAGCCTATACAACCCATAACTGCCTTAACCTTCAGTTGTTAGACTGGCTTGAACTACCCTATCATCTGCAATATAACCAACTAACAGTTGTTCATAAAATCCTCTACCAACCAGACAGTACACCCCTCACCCATACTGAAAAATATTATTACCCCCCTTCAGTAACCTAAAATCTCTTCGCTCTTCCAAAAAAATTCTAGAGCAAACTGTTAAAACCAACAATTCAGCTGTTGAATCACTATTCACCAACTCTGCCTGTAAAAACTGGAACCTACTTCCTGCTGAACTCGCCACTGACCTCTCCTTATCCCAATTCAAATAAATCCCTTAGGAAATACCTAAAAGTGCAGTGGCTTTGTCCCTGTACAAACCCTGACTAACCCGCACTCAAACATAATTCATACATAAGAACCTCATTACAAGAATAAAACTCTGACTCTAACTGTTTAAAATTATGTGTATCACCCACCTAGTGGAAAGATTTAAAGTTAACACTACACCATGTATGATAACCACCTTAATATATATGTTTTCCTTTTTCAGATAAAATCTTGAACTATTTCTTTCTCAGCTACTTGCTTCCAACCTTTGCTGTGTGTATGTGAGAAAAACATGTACCTGTGTGTACATATCGTTAAACAAATCTCAGTTTTGTGATAACTCACTGTAATAATTTCACTTCCTGTATTTACACTTGTTTTTGTGCATTTGGAGCTTTTCTCCCCGGGCCTCCACTGAAAATGGACCTGTATCCAGTCGGACTTTCCTGGTTAACAAATGTAAAATAAAATAAATAAATAAATAAATAAATAAAAGCCATATACATTTTGCAAAAATAAAACTTTTATTTGTTTTTGGCTGATGTCAGCCGTTTAAGCTAAGGGCAGTGGTGTGCAAACACAGGGGTGCCAAAAATAAAAAAAAGGGAAAAACTACCATTTAACAGAAATATGCATTCTGTCATTATAGTCAATGGCAGGCAGAATGTAAACAAGACAAGGGAGCACTGGTTGCCATGGGGAAAGGGTGTGCTTGGGAATTGTAACTATGGACCTGCACATTGGGGTATACAAATGAAGGGACCTATACTGAATTACATATTTTTACCTACTGGAAGCCTGCACCTAATCATGCAGGTGCAGGAATAGGGAGCCGTGTAGGCAGGACAAGAGGATGACTTCAGTAGGGGGGTGTGTCATGCTTGGTGTAAACTTATTGGAGCCTTGTGGCCCGTGTTTGCACTTAGCTAAGAACAGCTAAGGAAGGGGGTGTGTCTGAGGCTGCCTAGCAGTGTTTATATTGCCTAAACTGGTGTGCGCACCGTGCACCGGGTTTTAAACAAAAAAATAAGAAAAAGAAAAAAATATTTCTTCGGGCTCGCTCTGCGCCCTGCCCTACCCCCAAATCCAACCCACTCCTAGTGGTGCTAAATTTATATTACATACACCACACCCCCACCTTTCTAACCAATCAAGACACACTTGTTAACCCATAGCTCTGCTAATTACCAGCAGCAAACACCTAAGCTTCTTAATAATCCTCCTGCTTATACTCAACCGCAATTAAAATTATTCAGCTAGTCACAATGGCAGTACCCCAATTAATCCTACCGTTATCTCTATTACCACTACTGCTTATCTCATATCACTTAACCCGTTACGAGAATCAGTACTACCTAGAATTCTTCCACCCAAAATTCCAAACTTCCACCCCATAACTTCAAATAAAACCAACTACTTTAATATTCCCCTCTCATCTAACTCTATAATCTCCACCTACCACCAACCCATTAGATCTAGCTATAGTAACCTAAAAGCCAGATACTATCTAAAACTTATAAATAAATTGCTCAAACTCATAGCCAGCCTAAAACACAACTTCATGAAGAGTGGAGACAATCACTCAAACCCTGGCCCATCCCCACATCCTGACCTCAGCTCTCAAACTACCAGTCAAGCCAAAATGGCCCTGTCAAATAAGCCTCCCCCCATTCATTCTTTGCCTGCCATCTTTAAATCTGAAGCTTAAATAATAAGGTCCATAATCTACACTCCCTCTTAGCAGTTTATACCCCAGATGTACTATGCCTTACAGAAACCTGGTTAAAACCTACAACCAAAGACATCGAGATAACTCCACCAGGATATAACTTACTTAGATTAGACCACACCTCAAGGTAGGGTGGTGGGGTAGTTGTGCTATAGAAGTCTACCCTAACTGTTACAACAGACACCATACAGCCACCCCAGATTAATAACGCAGAAATATTTATAACCAAATTACAAATAAATAAAAACAAATGTAGATATATTTTCTGTGTTTACATCACCCCAGGTAAGAATGCAGTCACATTAGAAAATTTCCTACACTGGTTATCCAGTAACTATCCCCAGGAAACCATTGTTCTAGGAGATGTCAACTTTGATTGGAACACCTGTTCCTCAGAATCTCCTACTACTCACATTAATCTACATGGGTTTTCACAGACCATATCCTCCCCAGCAGGTTCAGTAAACCCCACAGCAAAGAAACCACCTTAGACTGGATACTCATCAATAGCAACCCCCTACAGTACAAGTCCGGGATCTTGCCTGATGACCTAAGTGACCACTTTCTTACATACATAATTAAGTTTAGGGATGATAACCCCCTCCAGCCCACCTACAAAACAATTAGAATCAACAAGAACTTTAACCTTGAAAAGTTTCAACATGAATTCAAGCCTTGCAATTGGTCACTCCTAAAACAGCTTCCACTGGATGAAGCTGTGGCCTATTTCAATAGCAAATTCCATGCCGTCCTTGATTCCCATGCCCCTACCCGAATTATTAGAACCAAAACAAACATTGCACCGTGGCTGACAAAAGAAACTAAATCTAAAATCTTACATAGAAATAAAGCATAGCCCACCTGGCGTGCTACAAAAACTACACTTGACCACCTCAGATATTGGCAGCTAAGAAATGATACTAAATAAATCTATTATTTTAGATAAAAAAAACTACTACTGCCATCTCCAACAGAAACATCATAGCAACCCCCAGAAGTTCTAGGCTGTATTTAACAAGCCAAACCCACACCCCACCTCCTTAAGTTGCCAATCTCAAACCTCCTGTGGACATTGCTAATACCTTTAATAACTTCTTCACGGAAACTATCCAGTCTCTAGCCGACCAACTCACCCCCACCAGATCTAATCTTAGTACTGTCATATCCAAAACTCTACCATGCTTTAGTTTTCAACCTGTTCCTACTCCCCTAATCTTAGCCCTAATTAAGAAACTAAAAAATACCACCCTAACCTCTGACATCCTCCCTGCAGAGTACTTGCAAAAAGTCACCAATGCCATAGCATACCCTGTCTCTATCTTAAACAGAACTATTTCTGAAGGTACCATCTCCTCAATCAGGAAAATAGCCCATATTATACCCCTGCATAAAGAAGGTAACTCCAAAGAACTGTCAAATGTCCGACCAATAGCCATTCTGTCGCCACTCACCAAAATTATGGAGAAATGCATATATAAACAACTTATGCCCCACCTTATCCAGAACAAGTTGTTGGCTGACTCCCAACATGGCTTCAGACCATACCGCAGCACCACCTCAGCTCTCCTATCGTTCTCCAATGTCATTAACAGCAATCGTAATAATCACAAACTTTCCTCAGCACTTTTCCTTGATCTATCCAAGGCCTTCGATATGGTCAACCATCCACTACTCCTCCACACTCTGAAGGCCATCTCCTTAGATTCCCACTCACTACAGTGGTTTCAATCCTACCTCTCTGGTAGGCAGCAGGCTGTTCTATGGAAAGATAAGCTATCTGCCAGGCTTCCCATCACCCTTGAAGTTCCCTAAGGCTCTATACTTGGTCCTCTTCTCTTCTCCATCTTTATTAACAATCTTCACTCTGCCATCTCAAATGCCACTTGTATTCAATATGCAGATGATTCAACCTTGATCTGCTTCGCCTCCTCTCCATCTGAACTAATGACACTAACACAAAACACTTTCAACACTGTGGAAATCTGGCTCACTAATCAACTTTTGCTCTTAAATCCTAACAAAACTAAACTGCTTCTATTCTCTCCCATCTGCAGGTCCTCCCCTCAGTTCTTTACCATAAATTCTAAAATGGCACCAGCATCTCTCCTGAAGTCCACACCAAGTTTCTGGGAGTTACTATAGACAATAACCTCAAATTTGACATTCATATCAATCAGACCATCAAAACCATTAATAAAAACCTTAGCTCCCTCTATAAAATCAAGCCTTTCCTTATGTCTCAGTCTGGGCGGTGCAGTGGTGCAGCGGTTAATGCTGTCACCTCACAGCAAGAGGTTCGATTCTCAGCTGGGGTGCCTTCTGTGTGGAGTTTGCATGTTCTCCCTGCATTCGCGTGGGTTTCCTCCGGGTACTCCGGTTTCCTCCCACATTCTAAAAAACATGCTTCTGGAGCATTTCTCCCCGGGCCTCCACTGAAAACAGGATCTGTGGAACCTAGTCGGACTTTCCCGGTCAACAAATGTAAAATAAAATAAAATAAATAAATAAAAATGTCTCATGCCAGAACTGCCATTGCCTGATCTCACTTACTCTCTACCCTTCTTTATGCCTCCCCTCTATTCACAAACCTGAACAAAACCGACCTAAATAAATTATCCTGCTGTTACAACCACATCACTAGGTTTGCTACTGCATGGCATAGAGGACACACCACTGTCAGAATCTAAATACTTTAGGGTGCCTTGAACTGCCTGCTCTACTGCAGTTCAACCAACTCATAGTAGCACACAAAGTCTTCAACAAGCCAGATAACACACCTGCACTTAAAAACATTATCTGTCTCCATTATACCCACAGGCCACTACGCTCATCTAATAGACTACTGGTACTAACTTTCAAATCCAACAACTTGGCAGGGGATGCTCTGTTTGCCAACTCTGTTGACAAAATTTGGAACTTACTTCCTGACCACATTACTCAGGAATCCTCATTACCCCTATTCAAGAAAAGTCTCAAAAAACATTTTAAATCACACTGGCTATGTCCTTTCTCTACTCCCGACTAGCATCATCTCTATACTCTTCATAAGGCACCTCAATGACATTATCTATCTAAGCATGCTTTAATACACTAGAATGCAAGTATGCTATATTACAGATGAATTGTTGAAATAAATTGTTTGCTCTCTCACTCTATGGAAATTATGTTGTACTATATTCACTTATGTTGTATTGCTATGTGGAGCTTTCCTCTGCGGGACTCTCCTGAAAATGGACATGTATCCAGTTGGACTATTCCAGTCAACAAATGAAAATAAAATAAATAAATAAAAATAAAAACAGGAAATAGCAGCTCAGTTCACATGTGAGCACTGGGTATGTGCGGTGCACCTTGGGGCTTAAACGGGAAGGCAATGGGAAGGGAAAACAGCAGTAGGAAGGCAATCAAGGAGAACTAGCATAGCCGGCAGGTGAAATGTATCTGAATCAGCCAATTATACAGACAGCAGCCCAGCACAGTACTATAAACTATGCAAAGTCCTTTCACTCTGGTTTTTCCTACAAACTCTACCCCACTGGTGTACACAAACAGGGAAATTTTACCTGACAAAACTAACAAAATGATAGGGGCTGCTGTTGCTCTCATGCATCAATATGTGCAAGAGGCTGAGGGTGGTGAGGATGTAAATGCTAATGACCATCAGTGAGGAGAAGGAGAAGAGTGTACAGACCCAGGGTAACCTACCAGAGCCTACATGAGCTGGAGACAGTGGAGTGCTATAAGATGGACAAGGACATTCTACAGCAAATTGTTGAGCTGTGCCGGCCCCGCCTCACACACAGAACCATCAAAGGGGAACCCATCCCATTGGATACCGAGGTATTTGTAGGCTTAAGAATACTAGCCTCAGGTACCTTCCAAAGGGCAAGTGGGGATATCATGGGGATCTCACAGGCATCAGCATCCATTGCACTCCACCAGTTCCTGGATGCCATGTTACCACATGCTGGTAAGCACATATATTTCCCCATCACCAGTGAGATGTTGACCAGCAGTATGCGTCTCTTCCACCAAATAGCAGAATACCCTGAGGTAGTGGGTGCTATAGACTGCACACACATATACATCAAAGCACCACCCGGTGAGCGGGGTAGGGTCTACATAAACCGCAAGGGCTTTCCCTCCATCAACTGCCAGGTCATGTGCAATGCCCAGGGCATTATCTTGAATGTGTATGCTGGCAAAACTCCGATATCTGGCATATGACACTGCTGTACTAGTCATTTGCCAGTGGGTACATCCCATATGGCCACCTAGTGGGGGATGCTGACTACGCACTGGAGCCATGGCTGATGGCACCCCTCAGAAATGCACATACACCTGAACAAGAACTCCATAATGAGGCACACGCACAAACCAGAATCATAAAAGAGCATGTGTTTGGGATGCTCAGGTCACAGTTCCGCTGCCTGGACATATTTGCTGGAGCCTTGCAGTACTCTGCAGCTACATGTACACAAATGTTCATAGTATGTGCCATGTTACACAATATGATCCTGTGGAAACAGCTGCAGCAGGAACAGCAGGGGGCAAGGCCACAAAGCCCCCCACCATTGCCAAGGCCATCACAGGCACAGAGGGACTCAGAGGAGGAACCACCTGAGCCTGCCCATGTAGGCAGAGGGAGGCGTGCACATTATGCCCAGGCCTTGGCAAAGAAGCAACGCATAGCACATACACTGACACGGTAATGATCCAGGGAATGACACCTCTCTCTGACTCACACATACAGTAAAAGTGATGCCAAACATGACACTACATGTGTTTTACCATGTATAGGGAATGTACTATGTGCATCCGACATAGTCAGCCCTCCAGCACCATCCTCAATACTGGCACAAACACAAGGTAAGTCAGTCTTCCTATCAATTGCTGAATGGAGTAGTATGTTCTGATTGTTGTATCTATGGTATGGACGTGAGCATGCAAGGGAATCAGGTGGCTGAATGGGATGGCAGCAGATACTGGACACCTATATGGGCAGCATGAAATCCATAACAAGTACTGGTGTCAACATACTAGGCAGTACTAGACAAGGTGAAAAATCCCACTGCAGTACATGTGGTAGCCCAAATGTGTGTCCATAGGACACACACATGCATGTCAGTGAGGCTCACATACCCACCACCAGCCACAGCCAGCAGGAAAGGTGTATATGACTATAAAAAAAGGCTGGGCTAAAGCCTACAATTGATGGCAATGGTGAACAGCCCCCCTCCAGACCTACACAGACAGACTGCAACAGGTATGGCAGTTGTATGTTAGTTTTGAAGGGTAAGAAGTCTGAAACTGAAATGTAGGTCACTAAAACCTAAGATCTGTACTCCACTGATATGCCTCCAGTCTGCATGATAGGTCAGAATACAAAATTATGTGGAAGCCAACAGAGTACATACCAGTACAGTCACAGCACAGTTTAAAGTTGTCCGGTGTGCCCCCCCCCCCCACAATCCTATGTAGAAATGCAGTAACATGTAAGTGTGAGGAGTAGTATCAGTGGAGCACAGATTACCCGAGCTGGCCCAATCTACAGGATAGATTGTTGCATGTGTACAATATGCAGGGGTCTGTGTGTTACAGTGTTGTGTGTTCAATATTGTCTGGAAGTGGTAAGCATGTAGGCATGGACTGTTGTGTCTCGGTGGCCTATGGGCAGTACTGTGGTTGACAGGGCCATGTTCTGACAACTGCAGTGCCAAACACAATGCTTCTCAGCAATACCCATGTCAGCAGTTGCCCATACTCACTGTCCAGATGTTAATATCTGTTGCCGTCTGAAAGATAGACATGCCATGAATGTGGACCCATACATACACACTGTACACAGGTGGAAGGACCTTAGACAGAGTGCATAAAGTTTAACTGTCAGCTGCACACAACATTGGAATTGTACAAGCAGGTTAGCAGCACATTAGTTGTCCATGTAGTATGGAATACAGATGTAGCATGGCTAATTACTGGCAGACCACAAAAGGCACAGTTATGAAGTAATGAGAGACTGCCTATGTCCCTGCACAAAGCAGCATAAAGGGGATGTCCCAGGTATATCTGTGAGTCAGCTGTAAATAGCTTCCATATCACACATGCACTCAGTTCACCCCACCATCATCCGTAGGTTTATCATAGGTCATATCCTTGCAGTTGGGAGTGAGTACAGTATGACCTCACTTCTGTATGGGAATAACCACAGAATGCAGCATGCTGAAGAGGTGTCCTGTGTAGGTGTGTCTCTAGCTGTAAGCAGCACCCTGCCTGCATCCAGACCAATGGATTAATATGGACAGGAATTATTGCCTTAACACCTTGCACACTTACCCTGTCACCCCAGGGGAATTCTCTGGCTCGCAGCCTGGGAATGTAGGAGTGACAGAATGCAGAGGCCTGATACAGATGGCCAGCATCACTACCAAATGGCCTACAGTCCTCTGTCAAAGGCTTGTGCCTCACCCATAGTGCCAATGTATGGTATCTCATGAGATCACAACTAACAACCTAACACAGTCAACAGAACACAAATGCAAGGCCATGTTGACAAATCCCAGTAGCATGCTCCCCATGTCCCACTGCATGAACTGTGGACCAATCCATAAATACCGCTGGGATGAAGGGTCAACTATAGGCATACTTCTCAGATATTGCTCACATAATGCTAGGAAGAAGATAGAATAACAGAGTGGGGGGTGTAGACGCATGGACGTCATGGAGTGTGTGAAGTCTGAAACTCTGATGAGTGCCCATATGACCCCTGTCTGCAAACCCAGTAATGGGTGACTACAAATCTGCTCGTAAACCACAATGTGAAGGGCAACTGACCAGATATATGAGCCCTGCCTCTGGGTAACCTGGGTGAATCTGTACAGCTGAGAGGTATGGCCACAGCAGAATATGGCCATTCTGTTAAGTCGATATATGTACAAAAAGGGGATCCTCAGACACCATAGTACCAAGGTTCTGGACCATTTACACAGACCCATCAGCAAGTGTCTGTAGCTACCCCTCCAGAATGGTAGGAGTGTGCAAGAATGTGTAGACTGTGGACCACAATACTGGACTCAGCTTCATTCATCTTGTAGTTTCCATTAAATAACTGTGAGCAAATAATTATATCTGTCAGTAGTTGATGACATAATACATCACAGTGTAAAACAGTACATATGTCTGAATATCTCTGCTAACACCAACCATGTAACACAAGCAACACAGACAGCAATAGTTACAGTATCTCCCTATCTTTTGCCCATTGTCACTCCACATTGTCAACCTATCTACAGATATCCTGCAGAAACAGGTTGTTAGCTGTATGTGTAGAACACCAAACCCTGGACTGGAGTGCAACCCTACCAGGAATGGATTTACACACTCAATACAGAAGGTCATACTGGGCATGCTCCTACATTTAGAGAAATGAAGCTCATGTCTAACCACACAGTGGACTATACATGTCTGTCATTTGCAGATGTCTCTGCACACAAACCACATTGTACACCATTTATGCTGCACACACACACTGGATAGGAATACTCACACATATCCAAGGCCAAACACTATAATATGTCAAACATGCACACACAGAGATGTGGGGAAGAGAGAGACAGACAGTGACAGAGAGATTTCCATCATGAAGCCTGTACCACTCACTACACATCCAATTGTCTGATATCACATGATGTGCTGATGTCAATCACTGTACACATTCCTTTTGGTAGCCCTCAGCCCTATATTGTCTGTGGTGCTTGTGATAACTGTGTAACATGATAATACAAATCAGCATTCATGTAGCATGTGTATACTCAGTCCTGTCAAATGTAAAGTTGTGTGTGACTGAGTGTGTGTGTGTTTCCAGAGGAATGATTTATGGCCCATTCTCGCACACTGCACTTCCCATTGCCCATGTTAGCACTCCTGCTGATGTCAGTCACCTTGAAATAAACCATCGGCCAAGTTGTAGGCCTATAAGCTCTGTGGCACCCTTGATAACTGTTTAATACTGTAATGTAGCAAACTAGTTTGGTAGGAGTTCAAATCCTTGTCCTGGCATCTGTGATTGTGTGTATGAGGGGGGATGAATGATTTTGAGGCTATTCACACAACTACACCTGCCATTGGCCTACTTTAGCACACCTGCTGATGTCAGTCACCTTGAAATAACCCTTTGGCCAAATCTCAGCTCTCAAAGCTCCATGGCGCTTGTGATAACTGCATAATACTGTAGTGTAGCAAACTAGTTAGCTAGGAGTTCTAATCCTGGTCCTGACAACTGTGATTGTGTGTGTGTGTGTGTGTGTGTGTGTGTGTGTGTGTGTGTGTGTGTGTGTGTGTGTGTGTGTGTGTGTGTGTGTGTGTGATCTTGAGGCCATTCACACAACTACACCTACCATTGGCTAACTTTAGCATGCCTGCTGATGTTAGTCACCGTGAAATAACACTTTGGTCAAATCTCATCCCTATAAGCTCTGTGGTCCATGTGATACTGTAGTGTAGCAAACAAGTGAGGTAGGAGTATTAATCTTGATCCTGGCAACTGTGATAATGTTTGTGTGTGTGTCTTTGTTGACACCTGATTTTTGTGGTCATTCACACTTCCTACACTCACCTCTCTCCTCCTTTAGCACTGCAGCTGATGTCACTCACCTTCAAAGATACCTTTGGAGAGCTCTTCAACATATAAGCTCTGTGGCACTTGCAATAACTGCGTAATACTGTAGTGTAGCAAACTAGTTAAGATGGAATTCTAATCCTGGTCCTGGCAACTGTGATAATGTGTGTGAGTGTGTGTGTGTCTTTGTTAACACCTGATTTTGTGGTCATTCACACTTCCTACACTTCTCTCTCTCCCTTCCCTTAGCACTGCAGATGATGTCACTCACCATCAAAGATACCTTTGGACAGCTTTCCAACATATAAACTCTGTGGCGCCTGCAATAACTGCGTAACACTGTGGTACTAATTCATAGCTAGGGAGGGGTTTGAAACACAATACTGGCAAGTGTGTGTGTGTGTGTGTGTGTGTGTGTGTGTGTGTGTGTGTGTGTTGGTGTGATTGTGTAATAACAGGATCCATTGCAGGGTGGGTTTTGCTACATTTTCATATTGAGGACCTGTATGTCCCAATGTCACATTACAAGGCCAACAATTGTCAAACAACATAGAGGTTGTTGTAGACAATCCACAGCCATAAATGTATATATAGGCAACCATTATAATACCCAGAGATCTCTCTCCACCCACAGATCCTACGCAAACATGCTTGGCTCTTTCTCTCATCCTTTCTTTCTTTCCCTCTGCCCCCCCCCCCCTGGTAGATGTGGAAAAATGCAACTGTTTTGCATAGGCAGGAGCTAGACATTGGTAGGTAATGCTCATGATCAGCTGATGGCCTGTGCATGAATTGGAGTCCTCCACCTTCTAATTGCATGTGAAACAGCTGTGGTATCATACCTATAGCCAATTGCATGGAAGCGCACTAGTATAACTAAGCACTTCATGTGGGTGTTGGCCCTTCTCCCTCAGTATGAGCAGGACTTCATGTGGGTGTGTGACAAACAGCATCACAGAGGGTAGGTGAAAATACCTCTTACAGCAAACACTGTGGAGACAGGCCAACAAACTGGAGGGGGATGTTCCAGATGTGGGACAGAATGTAAGCACTACCGTTCTACATTTGAAGTAATGTTGGTTTAACAGGGTTTGTATGGATATGACAGTTCTGCATGATTTAAAGTCAGGCATGACAGTGTTATGTGGTTGAGAAAACTCTCACCTGTAGGGCTATCTGCAGACTGGCCAGAGTTTGGAGTCTTATATTTGGTGTGTTACTCACACATTTTCTGTCTTTATAAATGCAGTAGCACACACTGATGATTGTAGTCAGTAAATGCAGCATGCTGAAGAGGTGTCCTGTGTAGGTGTGTCTCTAGCTTTAAGCAGCACCCTGCCTGCATGCAGACCAATGGATTAATATGGGCAGGAATTATTGCCTTAACACCTGCACACTTACCCGGTCACCCCAGTGGAATCCTCTGGCTCACAGCCTGGGAATGTAGGAGTGACAGAATGCAGAGGCCTGCTACAGATGGCCAGCATCACTACCAAATGGCCTACAGTCCTCTGTCAAAGGCTTGTGCCTCACCCATAATGCCAATGTATGGTATCTCATGAGATCACAACTAACAACCTAACACAGTCAACAGAACACAAATGCAAGGCCATGTTGACAAATCCCAGTAGCATGCTCCCCATGTCCCACTGCATAAACTGTGGACCAATCCATAAATACCGCTGGGATGAAGGGTCAACTATAGGCATACTTCTCAGATATTGCTCACATAATGCTAGGAAGAAGATAGAATAACAGAGTGGGGGGTGTAGACGCATGGACGTCATGGAGTGTGTGAAGTCCGAAACTCTGATGAGTGCCCATATGACCCCTGTCTGCAAACCTGGGTGACTACAAACCTGCTCGTAAACCACAATGTGAAGGGCAACTGACCAGATATATGAGCCCTGCCTCTGGGTAACCTGGGTGAATCTGTACAGCTGAGAGGTATGGCCACAGCAGAATATGACCATTCTGTTAAGTCGATATATGTACAAGAAGGGATCCTCAGACACCATAGTACCAAGGTTCTGGACCATTTACACAGACTCATCAGCAAGTGTCTGTAGCTACCCCTCCAGAATGGTAGGAGTGTGCAAGAATGTGTAGGCTGTGGACCACAATACTGGACTCAGCTTCATTCATCTTGTAGTTTCCAGTAAATAACTGTGAGCAAATAATTATATCTGTCAGTAGTTGATGACATAATACATCACAGTGTAAAACAGTACATATGTCTGAATATCTCTGCTAACACCAACCATGTAACACAAGCAACACAGACAGCAATAGTTACAGTATCTCCCTATCTTTTGCCCATTGTGACTCCACATTGTCAACCTATCTACAGATATCCTGCAGAAACAGGTTGTTAGCTGTATGTGTAGAACACCAAACCCTGGACTGGAGTGCAACCCTACCAGGAATGGATTCACACACTCAATACATAAGGTCATACTGGGCATGCTCCTACATTTAGAGAAATGAAGCTCATGTCTAACCACACAGTGGACTATACATGTCTGTCATTTGCAGATGTCTCTGCACACAAACCACATTGTACACCATTTATGCTTCACACACACACTGGATAGGAATACTCACACATATCCGAGGCCAAACACTATAACATGTCAAACATGCACACACAGAGATGTGGGGAAGAGAGAGACAGACAGTGACAGAGAGATTTCCATCATGAAGCCTGTACCACCCACTACACATCCAATTGTCTGATATCACATGATGTGCTGATGTCAATCACTGTACACATTCCTTTTGGTAGCCCTCAGCCCTATATTGTCTGTGGTGCTTGTGATAACTGTGTAACATGATAATACAAATCAGCATTCATGTAGCATTTGTATACTCAGTCCTGTCAAATGTAAAGTTGTGTGTGACTGAGTGTGTGTGTGTGTTTCCAGAGGAATGATTTATGGCCCATTCACACACACTACACTTCCCATTGCCCATGTTAGCACTCCTGCTGATGTCAGTCACCTTGAAATAAACCATCGGCCAAGTTGCAGTCCTACAAGCTCTGTGGCACTCTTGATAACTGTTTAATACTGTAATGTAGCAAACTAGTTTGGTAGGAGTTCTTGTCCTGGCATCTGTGATTGTGTGTATGGGGGGGATGAATGATTTTGAGGCTATTCACACAACTACACCTGCCATTGGCCTACTTTAGCACACCTGCTGATGTCAGTCACCTTGAAATAACCCTTTGGCCAAATCTCAGCCCTATAAGCTCCATGGTGCTTGTGATAACTGCATAATACTGTAGTGTAGCAAACTAGTTAGCTAGGAGTTCTAATCCTGGTCCTGACAACTGTGAGTGTGTGTGTGTGTGTGTGTGTGATCTTGAGGCCATTCACACATCTACACCTACCATTGGCTAACTTTAGCATGCCTGCTGATGTTAGTCACTGTGAAATAACCCTTTGGTCAAATCTCATCCCTATAAGCTCTGTGGCCCGGTGATACTGCAGTGTAGCAAACAAGTGAGGTAGGAGTATTAATCTTGATCCTGGCAACTGTGATAATGTTTGTGTGTGTGTCTTAGTTGACACCTGATTTTTGTGGTCATTCACACTTCCTACACTTACCTCTCTCCTCCTTTAGCACTGCAGCTGATGTCACTCACCTTCAAAGATACCTTTGGAGAGCTCTTCAACATATAAGCTCTGTGGCACTTGCAATAACTGCGTAATACTGTAGTGTAGCAAACTAGTTAAGATGGAATTCTAATCCTGGTCCTGGCAACTGTGATAATGTGTGTGAGTGTGTGTGTGTCTTTGTTAACACCTGATTTTTTGGTCATTCACACTTCCTACACTTCTCTCTCTCCCCGTAGCACTGCAGATGATGTCACTCACCATCAAAGATACCTTTGGACAGCTTTCCTACATATAAGCTCTGTGGCACCTGCAATAACTGCGTAACACTGTAGAACTAATTCATAGCTAGGGAGGGGTTTGAAACACAATACTGGCAAGTGTGTGTGTGTTTGTGTGTGTGTGTGTGTGTGTGTGTGTGTGTGTTGGTGTGATTGTGTAATAACAGGATCCATTGCCGGGTGGGTTTTGCTACATTTTCATATTGAGGACCTGTATGTCCCAATGTCACATTACAAGGCCAACAATTGTCAAACAACATAGAGGTTGTTGTAGACAATCCACAGCCATAAATGTATATATAGGCAACCATTATAATACCCAGAGATCTCTCTCCACCCACAGATCCTACACAAACATGCTTGGCTCTTTCTCTCACCCTTTCTTTCTTTCCCTCTGTCTCCCTCCATCCCCTCTGGTAGATGTGGAAAAATGCAACTGTTTTGCATAGGCAGGAGCTAGACATTGGCAGGTAATGCTCATGATCAGCTGATGGCCTGTGCATGAATTGGAGTCTTCCACCTTCTAATTGCATGTGAAACAGCTGTGGTATCATACCTATAGCCAATTGCATGGAAGCGCACTAGTATAACTAAGCACTTCATGTGGGTGTTGGCCCTTCTCCCTCAGTATGAGCAGGACTTCATGTGGGTGTGTGACAAACAGCATCACAGAGGGTAGTTGAAAATACCTCTTACAGCAAACACTGTGGAGACAGGCCAACAAACTGGAGGGGAATGTTCCAGATGTGGGACAGAATGTAAGTACTACTGTTCTACATTTGAAGTAATGTTGGTTTAACAGGGTTTGTATGGATATGACTGTTCTGCATGATTTAAAGTCAGGCATGACAGTGTTATGTGGTTGAGAAAACTATCACCTGTAGGGCTATCTGCAGACTGGCCAGAGTTTGGAGCCTTATATTTGGTGTGTCACTCACACATTTTCTGTCTTTATAAATGCAGTAGCACACACTGATGATTGTAGTCAGTAAATGGTAACATCCATTTGTGTTACTGACTTCATATCCCTCAGAAGAGATATGTTACAACAAACCTTGTTACACCAGCAATGTTCTCAGTTTATAACTGCAATATGTCAATATTATCCCTGTGTTTCTGCCTCTGTCCCCCAACTCTGTCACATTTTGTTCATATGTCATACAGTAAGAGGTGGATATGTACAGTATACCATTATTTACTGACATAATTCCTGATATCAAGCCAGTGATAT
>NC_056750.1:836880250-836950250 GCF_019279795.1 Protopterus annectens | reverse complement strand
GTATGGTCACTCTGTGCATCAGACCCATAGTTGCATGTCCCTCTATCGATAGTGTGGATGGCAGGGATCTAGCACAGGTTTCATCCTATGCACAGGTTGTTGTGTGGGTTTGCCAGAGGCCTAGGCTGTGCCATTCAGTTGACATTATGGGTGTGGGAATGATATGGCCTATGGATGTTTGATGCATGTGTGTGGAGGTGACCTCTTTCCTGATTGTGATATGTGTGTGTGTGTCTGCCTGCACACAGTCACACCATGTGGCTGCCCTACACTGATGTTTTGTAGACAGCTAGGGCCATACATAGCAGGGAGTACAGTTCACCATCTCTGGCCATGAACACAGGAACTGGACCTGCCACAGGTCTGACTGTCACCACCAGGCCCAAGGCCTGAGGCAGTACTACCCCCTGATAGTGACTGATGTCTGTTGGAGCCGTGACCCTGTTGGGACCAGCCAGGACCCCGTGACATGGCTTGCTACAATGTGGTGTGACAGCACACCACCCTCAGTACTGCTGGTGTCACTGCCACTACAGGAGCATGATGGTGGATGGCCAAGTGGACCCACAGCTGATTGTGGCACTGAGCTACATCCACTCGGCTGCTGACTCTCCCCCCTGCCAAACATTCAAGCACAGATATTCCACGGCTGATGAGTGCCTCGATCTCACCCAACCATCTATCCATGATCTCACTGCCCTCACGCCTGGCTGCAACAAGGTCCTGGAGACAGCCATGAGCACCAGGGAGATGGTGTGTCACACACACACACACACACACACACACACACACACACACACACACACACACACACACACACACACGCACGCACAAGGTGTCCCACAGGCATTACACAGACCTCACATTAGGCAGAGGGTGACAGTCATGACACACACCCAGACCACACCACCACAACGGATACACTCTAGACATGCCCTCAACATAATGCAGTGCATACCTTTCAACTTCATTTTACTACTAATTTACACCACTGGGATGTGTGAGTTTCTTTAGTAGGTGTTGAGCCTTCACCTAGAACACACTACACCCATGTAGACATCAATGTTGTTCATCTGTATAGCACTGTGGCAAAACCTAGGGAACACAACTACAAACTGTACAGAGTTTTCATAACTATTTCGATATGTGGGTCATACTCCTTGTCTGCTGCACATACCTCCTATTTTGGTCTGGTACATTACTGGTTTGACCAGTGGATTGGTGACCCTACATTTAACGTTATACTGTGATTTCCAGTTGTCATAACCTCCAATATATGTATGTGAAAACAAGAGCATTTCCTCAACTTCACAAACTGACAGTGGATATAGTAAGTGTACAAACCCCACTTAACATGCAATGGTTTTGTAACATATCACATGAGACCACATGAATATTGTCATGAGATTTCCACCATTTTGTATGACATGTAACCTGTGCATTCTGAATGAGAAACATACACATCAGGTAGGGCTGGCATTGCAGAAGGTGCACACCCATAAACCAATACTTTGGTAAAGCACCTGCTGCTCTCAGTATAGCAGTCAGTCCTCTGGGGTTGGTGGTTCTCAGCATGGTACATCTCAACATGGCTATGTTTGCAAATTCTCCCTTGACAAACAACTCCAAATCTGTCCAATTGCAAGGCCATCCCCTGTGCACAGCACTTGTCAGGTCAACACACAGACTGTGTTTCATATGTAAGTGTGGCCTCTGGCTTGGCCACAGCAGACTGTTGATTGTGTTCTTGTGAATCCATCCTTTTGTTCATTTGGATGTAGGGTGTGGCCCATTATTGCATGCAATGTTGGGATACCTCCGCATCCACAGCTATGTAGCAGACCACAGACAGATCATAGCCACAAGGGACTGGTGTTTAGAAGTGGTCATAATACAATCTGAATTGACTACAGCCCCAGTTCAAGCTGGTGGACAGAAAACCCAAAGCAGAGCACTGCCATCACCCTGCTTCACTGTGTGTGTAGTGCTGTTCTGCTGTTGTGCAGTGCTGTTACTGTGCCAAACTAACATGACCAAACTGTACACAAAGAGAGTTCAACCCTGGTCTCATAACACCTTCACACATTTCCACACATGCGTTTTGAAAAGTTGATGTATTGTTGTCCAGACATTACCCAGAACTGGCTGTTGTGTGTTGTGAGGAACAGCTGCCATCGTCGAAACACACCCTATACCCAAGACATGTGGAGTCCATGGAATAGTGTTGTCACATGTAGCACACATCCAGTACCTGCCAGAGATGTCTGATACCCCTCCATTGTTGTTGTATAACTCCTGGCAACCTCCCTGGACATTTCTGGGATGATTTTCCCAACATATGTGTAGGGATGTCCACTTCTTCAAACTGTCACTGTTGCACCATCTCTTGTACACCTTTTGATGACTATCTGCACTGTGTTCCAAGGCATATGCAATACTGTGTGTATGTGTCCATAGCATTCAATCCATTTGCAGCATTTTAGGCTGTATGCAAACCATGGTTTTTGCTGTAGCAGGCAACTGTGGGTCTGTGTTGGGATAATCCTGGTATGTGAGCTGACTGTTATATGCAGGTACTGCAGGAATCCATGATTGATGGCAGGTGTGTACCCAATCTGATCAACTGCTGTGGTTGTTTCACATGCTGATATACCCTAGTATGAGCTTCCTCCTGTCCACACATATGCATCTAGCTTCTTGGACTGTTTCAACTCCACATACACATTCCCCTAAAAGAGTTGTATGTTTCACATTTGCATTGTACAGATTATAGGTCACATGACAGGTTACATGGCTTTGGTCTTGTGTATTGGTCTCACATTGTCATATCTCACACATACCTGGCATTGTGACATATGTGTACACCTTTTATATGCACTGTCTCACAGTATTGTATACATGTCCCTACTATTGGCACTCTGTCCCCACATTTTGGCAATCATTATCCAGATGTCCTGCAATAACAGGTTTGTGAGTTATGCTACTGATATGTGACATCTCATGCAAATAGGCCCCTGTGATATCATGCAGTGAACCCCACCACAGGTGATCTTTCAGATACATGCAGTTTGCTGACTATAACAGTTCAGTGCATGGCCACATGCATGACCTTAAAATGCCTGGGGTACTGGTAAGCAACAACAGGAAGATCTCATACTTACCAGCCTCAGGCTGCTGTGCCTCATGTTGATGAGATGTACCTAGGTAATGTGAGGGAGAGGTATTGTCAGCAGTTTCACAATAGCCATCGGTCCAGGAGCAATGCTACAGGTATGCACAGGTACAATCTATTCTATGATATTACACTATCTGCTTTTCTTCACCTGAAATGGGCACACGTGTGCATTACTAAACCCCACCCAGTGCTCTATTTTGCAATGATATCTGCATCTAAAGACTGTCATTACACAGTTGAAATGTAACCTCAGTACACTGATGTGGACTTTTGCCTTACCTGGACACTGGTTTCCTGGGTGGCACCCACTTCCATGACAGCAACATCTTGTAGCGGTTGCTCTCTGTTGGCCATCCCAAGGTTGGCAAGGAGCTCTTTCATTGCTGTATGTGGGGTCTCTCTGGCTGGCCCCCCACCAGTAGCAGAATGGTCCCTCACTACTACAGCAACCCATTGTCATGCACGCCGAATCAGGTCAGTTACTCTGTGCCTGACCTGTTCGTATGTGCGGCCATGGTTCCCCAAGGTGTTCACTCTCTGTGTGAGGTCTTCCCAGAGGGCTGTCCTCTCCCGCTGATGTTGGCAACCCCGACTGAGGAGGATGTAGCAGTGTTCTAGGATGGCCTCAGTTATGGCTGCTGTCTCCTGGACATCATAGGCTGGAAGCCTCTGCATCACACCTGAAAGACATAAACAGGGAAAAACACATCACAGGACATCAGACATTGTCCATAGTTCTTTACAGAGACAGCTCACCAGCAATGACTATCAGTAGCCACAACATTACATCAAATAATACTCCAGTACCTAGAAGAATTGTATGGTGGACATACATAGCATCATATATAAGTAGGCAGTTTGCACGTGATTAATGGTGAAGGTAGGGGTGTATGGGGTGTGCATATCCTTCTATACTGATGTTGAGCCGGGGGGGGGGTGATGTTTGTCCTAAACATGCCTGAAGCAGGTCAGCTTTAGCTATGGTGTGTGTGTGTATGTGCTGTGGCTGACCTTCATTACAGGGTGGGTTGGATAGTTGCCTGTGAGACCACAGACATATGTGGGGATGGCTTTCAGATTACCCTCAGTGGGTGTGTCTGATCTGTACTCATACTCAGCAATACATTAATGCACCTGTGACCTACTATGCTCAATCAGACACAGGTTGACATGCTGACCAGATGGTGACTGCTTCTAGAGACCTGGTGGCAGAATGATGAAGTACAGGGGAGTATGCAGAGAAAGAAGATGGCAAAGGAGAAGTGGGATTGACAGACAGATGTAGAAAGTAGACACAAGTATAAAGAGATGGGGTGCATGGCAAAGAGAGTGCTGCACATGGCTATGGATGTGGAGTCTGACATACTAATGTGGAGTCTGAGTATTGTATGTAATGTTGGACAGCATGGATGGTGTATAGGGCCTGTAGCTATTGGCTAGACAGAGGCATATAGCTAGGAAGGATGCACAGCACAAAGGGGTGATAAAGGAATAGGAGGTGAAACATGCAAGCTAGGAGTGTGTTTAGAACATATGGAAACATCACTTTGATGGCCTGTTCCATGAGGAAAATAGGGGAGGGAGGAAAGGTTGGCTGAGGTGGGTATGGTTAATCAGGAGGTGCAACAGATTATCAAAGAGAATGTAAGGATAGCTATGAGGGGGGTTCTGAGACCTGACAGTGGTATTTTTAACTGGATTGTTTACTGTTATCTTGGAAAGTGAGAGGATGTGTGAGATGGTGAATTTGTGTGGGTACTGCTTATCTAAACAAGGGTGGTCTGCAGAGCTGTAGTAACAAGTGAGGGATAACATTGATCAGTCACAGGATGAGGTAATGGTAAAGGGTGGTGGCAGCTAGGTTGAGAACATGGTGATGATTGATGATTTGCAGCATGGTTTCATGCCAGTTAAGAGCAGTACAGATGCAAATGTTGATTCACAAGTGTTGATGGAGCTCTGCACTGAGGCTGAGATGCAGCTGCATTGTGTCTCTCTGCACCTACAGAGAGCATATGACATGCTGCCTGGAGAGTAGTTGAGGTATTGTATGTGTAGGTCAGGGGTGCCAGGTCAGCAGTGATTTCTGGCTTTGACATGACAGGTGGATTTAAGGTGGAGGTGGGAGTACATCAGGGGTCGGCTGTGTGTCCTTTCACATTTGCAGTGGTGAGGGACAGGTTGACATACATGATCAGACAGGGGACCCTGTTGACTGTGCAGTTTATAGAAGACATTGTGGTCTGTAGTGAGATTAGGGGACAGGTTGGGGAGACCCTGGGGAGGTGGGGTTATCTTGTAGAGTGGAGAGGAATGATGGTCAGCAGAACTAAGTAAGAATCCATGAGTGTGAACGGGGTGGCAGATAGAGGAATATTGACAATGCAAGGCATACAGTTTGGAAGGTGGATAGGTCTAACTACTTGGGAACACCAGTTCAGAGTCATGGGCAGTGTGGGGGAGAGGTGTACGAGAGAGCACAGGCAGGTTGTGTGTGGTGGGGAGGTGAGTCAGGAGTTATTTGTGACAGACAAGTTCCATCAAGAGTGATATGTAAAGTCTACAGGAGGGTAGTGTGACTGGCTACATTATATTGGTTGCAGACAGTGGGATGGTACAGACAGGCAGGATTCAGGGCTGGACACAGCAGAGTGTAGGATGTTCACATTTGCACTGTGTGCGACAGGGGGGATAGGATTAGACCTACACCAGCTACTTTCTCAGTTTATAACAGCAATATCTCCATCCTGGACCTGTATTTAGGCCTCTGTCCACAAGTATGTCAAACTTTGTCCATATATCATGCAGTCAGAGGCATAGAGATATGGTATATCATTACTTAGTGATGTAATTTGTAATATCATCCCAGTTAGGTGTCAGACTACCAGAGATTTTTATGTGTAAGAGGCCTTATATATGATGACAAGGCCTGGACATTCTTTCGGAGTGTGTACAGCTGGGAGGTCTTTGTATTCCTGGCTATTGTTGACAGACTGTCAGGATTGTGTAGAAGTGTATTGTGAATATGTTACTTCTTTGGGAGGGATAGATATAAGTGTTATGTTTCCTTTTCTATCTGACTTTGCATGCTGATCCAGTTTCTGGTGCTCTATCAACTGTTATATTTTTGTAGGGTAAGACTGTGACATGCCCCATAACACAGTCAGGCATCATACTACACTGTGTATTTGGCCATTATATGTATGGGCAGTGTGTGAGTATCTAACATGCTGACAGTTTGGTTCACACACTCCTTATACTGTCTGCACCTTCACACTGGTGTCTGTTTCTCAGTGCTATTACATCCCTGGAGTGCCTGGTATATTTACAATTACATGTGTATTCCCCCATAGCAAGATTGCTTTTTTGTTGTGTCATTCTGCCTGTAGTTTGGAAATTGCTTGTGACATGGCTCGCAGCTCAGTGTATTTTCCCTAATGTGATGTTATGTCCAGATATTTGGCAGATGTGTAGTGTTGCCTGGCCCACATAAGCATTGTGTATGTCTGACCCATCAGTTGGGGGATGTGAAGATTTACATGACTAACTCCTGGGAAGTCACTGGGTTTTAAATTTGTGCTATTCCACTCAATAGATGTTGGAACAGACAGGAGAGTGTTACTGCATCACATGTGTCAGCTCATCTACACCAGTTTGTCAGATATGTCCACATTTTCATGCCCCCCCCCTCCTTTGCCAGGCTTGGTTATGTTTTCTTGACTAAGCTGTTGTGGACATACCTGTCACCAGCCAGATTGTTCCACACTGTCCATATTTATTGTCCATATTTCTGGTCTGTTGAACAGTAACATTTTATTCCTTCCTGTGGTGAATCACTGTGATCATGTGGGGATATCTGTCAGTATATGATGACATACATTACAGTTTCATAACTGACATTCTTCTGAACATGTATGCTCACCCACACCCTGTTCCTGTAGCAACATTCTACATTTATACCTGCAGGATATACATTGCCCCCCCCCATTTTGCAGCCTTTGTCCAGATCTCTTGCACTTAGGGGCGGGGAGGTATGGTGCTGGGTATAACTGCAGTAATGTTATGCACACACACACACACACACACACACACACACACACACACACACACACACACACACACACACACACATATATATATATATATATATATATATATGTGTGTGTGTGTGTGTGTGTGTGTGTGTGTGTGTGTGTGTGTGTATATATATAGATATATATATATATATATATATGTGTGTGTGTGTGTGTGTGTGTGTGTGTGTGTGTGTGTGTGTGTGTGTGTGTGCGTGTACCTAGATATGTATTTATATATATATATATATATATATATATATATATATATATATATGTATATATTATGTTAATATATATTTATCCTTGTACAGATATATTTCTATATTGTTATATTTGATATATTCTGACTATTGATATATCAGTATATTTTGTTTGCTATATACACATTAGATTATTTTATGATATATATGTACATATTCTATATGTGTAATTTTGTATGTACAGCTACATATATCTGATGTATACACTTTTCATATGCATCTATCACCATACACATCTATATTTGTATATTAATATATTATAAACATGCTGGTTCCACAGTGTTTGTTCCATAGCATTCTATACCTGTATTGAATGATATATTTAAAAAAAAAAAAAAAAAAACACATTCATTAGTGCAGCTCTGATGGAGTCATGGTAAATTGCTCTGGTTGTAGTGTACAGTGTCCTGGGTTCAAGACTGGGCAGGGTTGATTATTTTGTTGCTGGGCAGAACAAGGGTTGTTGAATACAGAGTGATTAAGGCACTTTTAAGCAGTTGTAAGTGGGTTTGTGCAGAGGAAAGCAATGCTAACATCCGGTTAAATATGCTTACAGAAAGCCTTAAAAGTGTTTAATCTGTGTAGGCATTTCTTAGTGCCATGCAAACAGGCTTAATCCTGCTTACTACTGCTTAAAAGAGCTTACTCTCACTTACCCCTGCACTAATTTCTTTAAAAGAAAAGAAAAAGGGGTGATAGGAAAGTGGTGAAAATGCGGGCACAAAGAGGGAAAGACAATAGGGAAAGTAGCTAGAGATGTGCAGGACGGGTGTAGGGAAGGTCCATAGCTGTCCTTTTCTTCTACAGTAACAGCTGTGCATATATGCTGAATTTGGAGGCATATTTGGACAATCAAACCCCTGAGAGAGGGGTGAAAACAACAATAATGTGTTGTGAAGCTAATTAGACCAGATTACATGTGTCCATTGGACATGTGTGCAAATGGACAGCTATGTATAGGGCGAAAGATTTTTGGGGAACAGATTGGCTTTTTTTTTAAGGTGAGAGTGGGATGTTGGGGAAGGATAGCAGGTATATTTGGGGAGGTTGGTTGATTAGGAAGACAGACAAGACAGACAAAGCATACAGGAGCAGTATATGACACATGTTGGGGGTAAGCACCTTGGATGGGGAGGGGTGTTTGGAAATCGGAAGCCCATGAGCGCCTCAGTGGAAACAGTGGGACTGAGGTCCCCACCCATGGACAGTCACCACTGCACCTTCACATCCCTGAAGGTGGCTGTGCTAGGGACTGAGCAAGAAGGGCAGGCTGACCGTCTAATTGCAACACACTGCCCTCAAGCTGGTATAGCAAATTTCCAAACTCCTTTCGAAGCTCGCTATGCACCAACACCAAATCCTGGACCTGGCTTGGAGTGACAGGATTCTGTCCACACCCACTCCCGGGGGAAGAACCCCATCCCCTGAGGCAGTTCCACCCAAAAGTGGTGCAGCACCAGTGAACGAAGAGGTCCCGGGGTGGGACCCAGATTGCTGGACCCCAGTGACATGGCCAGATGAGGAGGGAGAGGTGGGTCCACTGGGACTGGCCTTCTCAAACATGCTATGGTATTAAAGTTTTAGAACATATGTGGGTTAGTAATAGTCAACACAATCCAGGATTAGTTAAAACAGCATGCATAGATAATTCCATTAACCCAAAACAATAGATTTGGAGCAGTTGCATAGCAAACAGAGCACACACATATATGGAACCACAGTGGCCATTACAATGGCATGCAGGTTACATTGATAGCAACAGGCCACCAATGATAGTATTTCAACATGGAACATTAATAGAAACACATTTCAATATTTATTGAATAATAGGACATATGTCCAAACAGTAGGTTTGGTGTAAACATACCCATTGATTTGTGTGTTTAGATTATTGTTGCAGATATGGTGGGGGAGAAGAATGTCAATTAACAACTTGTATATCCTTGCAGTACTCACAACTTTAATGATCATTGCTCTAATCATTACTCTACAGGTATTATTACAATAACCTATGGCCTTGGTTTGGGCAGTGGTATGTTTGTACACAGTGTATACTTCAACTATCTTATAGCTAAATTCTATCTCTCTTATCTGGTAGACCTGTGGAAGGAATGTTTGTTAACACTGCCTGACTGTTTCTACACATATTCCCAGATTCCTAGTTAAAATTATGCACATACCTCTGAATCTCTGAATGCACAGCATCTGGACAAAGCTTGACAACATGGGGGTACAAATAGGGACATATTTTGAATATTGCTCTTATAAACTTTTAGGCAGTTGCTAGAGTAACATGATTTGTTTTAATATACATTTTCTGAAGGATATGAAGTCTGACACTCAAATGTATGCCATTATTTAGTGGCTACAATTCTGAGATCATCCCAGTGATTTGCCAGGGAGAAAGAGGAACAGGCTAAAAATATGAGCCAATTATCTGGGCATTCTGGGAAAATCTGTCCAGTTGAGAGGTATGATTATGCATACAGCTTACTACCATTCCCAAGATTCGAACCATGGCTGTGTGTGCTAAAAATGCAACAATTTGTGTTTCATCCGAGTGAGCTATTCAGAAACTACTGTTTGCTCCTATAGTGCTTTCTGTCTAAGTCTCTGTTGGTTGTACAATCTGACCTTGAACTTACCACAGTCTTATACAGACATTCCTAGACATATTTTTATGTAGCACAATGTAGATAACAGTGGTTAACACAACATTACTATTCAGAGAATGCAACACTAAATGCCATATAATACCACACACATAAACACAACCAGTTGAGGATTTAGAACTTTATTGCCAGGCAGTCACAGTTTCATTTAAATATCACCTGTATGGGAATATTACTGTCATACTGTCTGGTTTATTCAGTACAACCCATACACAGTTTTTATACTGCCAGGTGACTTTCTACTACTTTATATTTATTTGGTATGACTACTACTAGCAGGATTGCTACTCACCAGCCTCGCAATGCAGCCTTTGCAGCCTACTGGCATGGGCTTCCCAATTCACAGCCCACTCAGCTACAGCTATAAAGGGAATAGAGAAATATTTAGGCATATCTATCCATCACATACACAGGCTGGACTTTGGTAAACAGTTATTGATATGAATACTTACACACTGCTGAGACATCACCCTTCTTCCTTTCTTCTTGGACCCACTCGTCCAAGAGCTCCCTCTTCCTACCCTTCAAGCCGGCATAGTGGTGCTGGACCTGCTCATCAGTTCAAAGGATACCAGTGGCTTTGGTGAGATTACAGCTGAGATGGTCCCAGGCTTCCGCTTTATATTGGGAACCCTGGCACTGGGCCTGCAACAGTCTCTCATCATGGATTTTTACCAGGAGTCCTACCATGACCTTGGACTCCTGTATGACCCAGCGCTGGGCCCGGAAGCACATGCCCTCACCAACACCAGCCATACTGCCTACAGTGGGAAACTGCAAGAAGGTTATGAGCAGTATTCCTACCTGCGGGGTTTAAATACAGCCAATGTCCCACCCTTTGTTGTGATTGGACGGTTTTGAATATGGTGATCTGAGCTAAGCTACAGGCAAACCTGCTTAGCTAAGGTTGGCAGTGCTTAAAGGGGCAGGTTCAGCACTGCTTACCAATGGGCGCATTCACTTAGCTGGGCTATTCATTGCTAAGTATTCATATGTACACAATTTGTTTACTGTCCCTGACATCCCCCAATGTGCTTTCATTACATTTATTCCTGTGTGACTATACTGTATGGGGCACTCGTGTTTATATGGGGGGGTTCACAACTTTATTAAACTGACACCTCACATCTGGACCTACTGCAGTACTCTGGCTAACAAATACATGTTATTTAGTAGCTAATTATAAAAAAAATGTTTATGTACTGGTTTCACATGTAAAATGCAACTTGGTTACAGTGGGGATTGAACTGGGGACAGCTGCTTACCAACCATATGCTCTAACCACTACACTATTGCAGTATGGCTTATTTTAAATGTCTCTTGCTATTTAACTTCTTGTGCTGTTTATCTAGACTAAACGTAGCACACCCATGCAGCTACACTTAAACTTCATTGCAATTATTAAAAAATGTATTTGTTGTGTTTTATTATTTGTAACCTTCAGAATATCCATGCTAATGCTAAACCTGTTATTCTATCAATTTTCTGTTTTGTGGGATGATTGTCTCTTATGGCTTTGTCCACATTCAAAACTCTGATGGGTTGGGAGGTATGCGCTATATGATTATGCTACATCTGTTATTCTATCAACGTTTACCTTGGTAGGGACGATTGTCCCTTATGGCTTTGACCGGATTTCTTACCCTGATATGTTGGGGGTGTTACGAGTGTTCTCGCTCTTTTTAAATTGCCGAACAGCAATTCTGGTGTGCAGGGGGCATGTGTATTGTGAGAGCACTGCTCTCAGATACACCCCTTGCACTCATACACAGAACCATGTCCGTTTAACAGCACGGCAGAGTACCTTCATGAATATGCAGGGTGCACTGCCGTGCTGTATGGGAACAGTCTCTTTTGTGCAGGAATAAGCAATTCCTGCATGGATGTTTGCTGAATGCCTAAAACTAGGAAGCTTTTTTTATTGTCTTGGAAGTGTTTTATTGTTTTATGATTTCTAAGATCTGCCTTAGATCTGAGGAAAAGCCCTTGTCTATCTATTCTCACATGTAGATGCTAAATACTACTAAATAATACTGCATCAATGCTTGTTTTGAGCCTGGGAACTAGGAGTCAGATGACAAGTAATGATGTCATTCTGCAAGTTATCCTAGCAGTAATATTTGAGATATTAATTTGGGAAGTCTCTTAGTGAGAGCCAGAATTCTGTATTCAGTCTTGGGCCTGACAAGGAGACCCATTCACCACACATCTGCCTTGCTCTACAGAAAGTAAGTTAACTAGGTTGTAGTAATTCTCATAGATATAGTCAGGAATATAGCAAAGCTTAATTTAGATGTTTTTCTTTATTTATTTGAAACTGTCCTGCAATGTTGTTTTAAATCTTTCTTGTGATTTTGAACTCTGAGGTCATTGTAAATATATATATATATATATATATATATATATATATATATATATATATATATATATATATATATATACTAAGTATTTTTTTGTTCTTTTAATATTTATTATTAACTATATTTAAACATTTTATTGTGGCTGATCTGTCTAGAGGTATTTAAGTTCTGAGAGTACTTGCATATCTATTTGGTGACACTGTGTGGGCCACTCCTAACAGCCTTGCTTTTGGTCATACTACCATTTGTATTAATAGTAACATTACATGGTAAGATTGGGCCCCCTTTGTTAAGGGCCTTAAAGTAGCTGGTGGCAGGGATAACTACCTTATAGTCTGGGCAGAAGGGGGCATAGCTAGTAAACCTGTACCAGCCTTTCTCAGGTGTGTGTGGGTGTGTATAAAATAAATCTCCAACAATGTGTATGTCAGCTACTTCGGCAGGAACACAAAGCACTGACTGGACAAAGAGAGTGTTGGAACACTTTGCTTGGAACCCTGGCTAAGGACTCAACTCTATAGCTGTGCCAGTGGGGAGTCTTATTGGGGATCTGGAGAAAGAGGGAGAAACCAGCCCTGGACTGACTGTGGTCTCTGTGTGCTCTTAAGGGAAATTGCACTCAATGCAGACAGCTGCATCTGGAAATACTGTATGTGTGCTTGTCATCCTCCCAGCGTACGTCCCTCATTGGTGCCAGTGGTGAGAACTGAGGCTCCTTGATTACTGGTCCAGTGATAGGGTGCCACAGCTCTTTTTCATGTGGAATTATTCAGATTACTTTTGTTTTCACAGATTGTGCAAGTTGACTAAACACATGTTATCAGATGGTTAATATTTCTTATGCTGTCAAAAATACCCTTCTTTTTAAACTGTGCTACACATGGTTGGATCTTCTGGTATGATGCTAGTGATCTTTATACATTTTCCTGTAGTTCATCCAAAGCTACCATTAATAATAATCTGGCTGTGTGTGTGTGTGTGTGTGTGTGTGTGTGTGTGTGTGTGTGTGTGTGTGTGTGTGTGTGTGTGTGTGTGTGTGTGTGTGTGTGTGTGTGTGTGTGTGTGTGTGTGTGTGTATGCGTGTGTGTGTGTGTGTGTGTACGCGTGTGTGTGTGTATGTGAGAAATAAGTTGGAATACTTTGGCTACTGTGTGTTTGTGTGAAAAAAATGTGAAATACATGACTTTGGTAATTATTATTATTACTGCTGTTAATTATTTGAGACCAGCATCTGAGAAGGATTTATTCAGCAATGTAGCTTTAACTGCTGGGTTTGGGAAACATCTGTGGATATAAATGTACACATAATCCACCACTGGCGAGATGCATTTTCAATGAATGTGAGTTTCAAGGGAAGAGAAGTGTACTGTTGCTAATGCTAAGTCTGTTTTCAATGTGAGACTATTTTGTTTTGCTTTCTTTAGCAAAAATTAATCAGTGTTTGTGCTATAAAGTCTGAAATAAAGGTTTTAAATGAAATCTGTGTAAGCATTGTAAAAATAAAGAAGAAAATGGCATGCACACCGACAGCTTTGAGCAGCGTTTATTGTAACTGGGTAGAGACAGCCAAGTAATGGGACACTGCAATGGGTTTGGTAGGGCCCTAGTCCATTACTTTGTCTAGGGCCCTATTTAACCAGTGATACTGTTCATTATTACTAATTTCTCTATATTATCAGGTTCCAAGAAAGGTCTGAGGATTTTCTGGCACAAGAGGAGGATGACAAAGATTTTGTACACTGGCCAGACTTGGGTATCCTTGGCAGGATACGTCCGATAAGTAAGCAATATTACAGCTGATCTAATGATGAAACATAGGTCAGCAGGAGTCAGTCATCCAAGTAACAAAATCCCTTCATCCCTTGCATCTTCTGGTTCACTGTATCTATAAAAACAAATTTAGTAAGCACCTTAGAGGCTGAGGTGAGACCGAATGGAAGTTTGTGGAATTGATAATGGCTAACCCCACCCAGAAGCATAGAGACAAACCTTCTGGCATCCTTCTGTATCTCAGGCAAAAAACACCATCCTACAAATAAAGGCCTACTTAATAGACTATCAAAGAATCACAGTACAGTAAGTATCAGTATATATGGACTTGGACATATGTGATTTTTTTTTTCTGTATGTGGTGACTTGAGCTCTTCTTATTCGATTGTGTGTTCCTTCATATCTCTTAACTGTCCCTGATTTTATGGAACATCCCTGATATTGCCTCACATTTTTGCCCTGTCTGTCATAATATTTTTTTTGAATTTTCTGCTAAGTCACTGAGACTTGCAGTCAATCAGTACTACAAGACATCTGCGTTTCATACTTCTTATTTTTCAGAAAATTAATGTTGATACCAAACCTGTTGTTCTACTAATCATTACGTGAATTAATATTTAAAAATGTTCATGATGTTGGGGTTTTGCACCAGAATTATTTTTGACTTTGTCCCATATCTTTGAGCAAAGAAGTTGAGAGTTATACCTGGAGGTCCAATCTTCTGACAACTGAAAGACTGAGAACATTCAAAAGGACTCTGGGGATGAATTCATTCAGGCTACTTAAGGTACAGCCTTATGGTTCTTTTTCTTTTCTGAAACCTAAACAGAACCGGCAGTGAATGCCTGATTCTCTCTGGTTTGATGGGACCTCTTGAATAATTTGTTTTTTATCTGAGGTTTACGAACTCTTTTCTTGCTGCATGTTTGATGCAGAGTGAAGTCAGGCAGTGGGGATGAGACAGAGAGAGACAGAGAGACAGGTATATGAGCTAGAAAACCACAAGTAAGTCGAATAAAACTGTGAGCAAAACGCTGTAGAACAAGTGCAAACTCCCAATAGGTTTGAAAATACAATTTAATAAACTTAAGCGCTTTCGGAAGGACCTGTGCCCCTCCTTCTTCAGAAGTAACAAACAAATAAATGAATTAATTCAAACAGACTTCCAGGCAGCAACTCATATTTAAAATCTCCAATCCTTAATTAATTAATGATGCTATTAAGCAATTAAAACGTAAAAATATACCATCAAGAAGCATCAAGTTTTAAAAGAAACATGTCTAAAAGGTAAAAAACGTTACCAAGACTTTTCCACCTAATAACATTATTTACTCAGTGCATCTAAGCACTATTGTCAAACCTTTGTAAATACATTTCTAAAGGCAGTTACTAAAGTGCTATTTAAGTGCCCAATAAATTTTGTTTAGAAATAAGTATATTAAATACACAAACCTATTAAGTAGAAATTAAACTAAGTTAGACTTAGTTCATAAAAAATTCACATACTAGTAAATGTATGTATGTTTAAAAAGCATCAAATAAATCTAATATAAATCCATAGCAAAATAGTTAGTGTTGTTACATTCTCAACACAATGTCCACAACAACAGAAGTGCATTAAATACATTCTTATGAAGTTAATTCATAAGTTAAAAATAACCTATCTTTTCAAGGCCAATTTTTTCAAAACACAAGAAATAGAAATTTGTTCGTTTAACCCTGGTATATCACCAGCTGCGGTTCTAATTTGCCAAAATAATTCCTCCATTTCTAACTGGATTTGCCAGGGGCCGATGTATGGAGTGTAATCTACCTGCTTTAACACTGTAAATTTAAATTTGTGTGTTGGGTGTTCAATAATGTGGCAAGCTAATGCATTTGTCTCATTTTTCTTATTAATAGCGTAACAATGTTCGTATATACGTTGTTTTAGCTTACGCTCAGATTTTCCTATGTAAAAAGCGTAACAATCTGAGCAGGTTGCCACATACACTATCGCTTTGGTGTTACAGTTAAATTTGCCCCTAATTTTGTACTCAGTGTTATTAATGTTCACAGAATACCCTTCTTTTATAAACTTACACTGGTTACAAAACCCACATTTTGTCATGCCAAAGTTGTGTGTACGTATTGTGGATTTACCAGTTTCTAGCAAATTTTTCAAGTTGACCCCTCTTCTGAATGTGATAGATGGGGGGCCCCCAAATTTATCATTAAGATTTTTATCCCTTGAAAGTATAACCCAATTCTTGCATAAAATGTCACGAATGAATTTGTGGTCTATGGAAAAAGTGCACAAAAACTTTAGGTTACACTGTAGTTCATGTTGAGTTGCGTGAACAAAATGTTCACCCTCAAGTTGGCTATTTGCAGAAAGAAGTTGTACTTCTGTATTTAATATAGGACTAAAGTGCCCTATATTCCGTTTCTGTACTACTTCTTGCATTATCTCCCCTACCATCTTGCAGGGATAACCTCTGTTGTAAAACATGTTGGAAAGCTTACCACATTCATCTAGGAAGTCTTTTTCTTCAGTTACCATCCTAGCTGCCCGTACCATTTGCCCTTTTACTACAGCTTTCTTCTGGTGGTACGGGTGGCTACTGGAAAAATGTAAAAAGCCATTAGAATGTGTAGGTTTCCGATAAATGGTACTCTTGAATCTTAAATTTGGTTCATCCTTGTGTAACCATATGTCTAAGAAGTTAATACTTAACGGGTTACTTTCAAAGGTGAATTCCAAGAAGTTTGTCATGTCAGACATAGTGGCGATAAAGGGTGGAATGTCATCAAGGGGTCCTTTCCACAAAAAGAACATGTCGTCCAGGTACCTTGTGTACCAGGCGACATGCCTTTTGAAAGTTGGATCATGAAATAGGAGTGTGTTCTCCCAGTGGGCCATTATGCAATTAGCATAGGCCCCTCCACAAGGGGAGCCCATTGCTACACCAGATGTTTGTAGATACGTTCGACCATCAAATTTAAAGAAGTTGCATTTAAGAATTAACTCAAGGAGGTTCTCTACTATACAGATGGTGTTATTGTCTACTTTCCTGTCAAACATGAATTCCCTAATCCACTCTAGGCCTATGTCGTGGGGTATAACTGTATATAGGTCTTTTACATCTACTGTAAGGAAAATGAACTCAGAGTTAAATGGAATGTTGTTAATGTTTCTCAAAAAGCTCCAAGAATCCTTACAGATTTGCTTCTCATTAGCAATAAGTGGTTTTAATAAGGAATCTATGTAAGAAGCTGCAGCACTGAGAATAGACCCTCTCCCATCAACAATAGGTCTAAAAGGTGGGTCCTGTTCTGATTTATGAATTTTGGGCACACCAAATAAAGATGGTAGTTTAGGAGATGGCATACTTAAGTACGTGTGCAATTCAATATCAATAGAATTCTCAATTAATAAATCTTCTATGATGTTGTTAACCTTACTGTATGCAATATTAACTTCGTTAATGCTAACCTCCTGGTATGGACCCAATGTTAAGTGAGTTAACATCCTATTAACATAAACATGTTGTTCCATGAAAATTAGCCCATTCCCTTTATCGGGTTTCATAACCCTGATGTTACAATTTCTTAAGGTCTGAATAAGGTCTCGTTGCTGTGTTGATATATTCAAATTACCCCTCTGTAAGCTGTTTGTTTTTGATGCCAAGTGTCTTAAATCCAACTCACAAGCTGTCTCAAAAATTTTTAACCTATCAAGGAGTGGTGGGTTGAAGACACTGGCTATCCTAAAGTTGTTAAGGAGGGTAGGCATATCCCCTAAGGTAGCTTTCAAATTTAGCTTACGTACAAACAGCTTAATATCTATAATAGTTTTAACTAAGTCAAAGTGGGTATCTGGAACAAAGCTCAATCCTTTAGAAAAGAAGTCGCACATATTTTGGTCAATATTGAAGGGGGAATAATTATATATCTTAAAGTCCCCTTCTGTGCTTCGCACAATGTGCAATTTTTCTGGTCGTTCTGCTATCTCCGCCTCTGATTCCGTTTGTTGCCCGGACCATTCTGGTTGGTGTTGGACCTCAAGTTCCTCTGGTTGGAGGTCTGGCCTTGCCGAAAACCCTGAGTGTCCTGGGCTTCGTTAGAATTGTGATTCTGTACTTGTCTGTTGTTGTTACCCCCTTCCTGGTTACTGTTTTTGTCATTGGATTGTACATAATCATTGGACACTTCATCCAAAAAGGCATCTTGCTGGCAATCAACTTGTAACGGTTGGGCAGATGCTCCTATCCCAGATGGATAATCTGCGTTGCTAGCTTGATGTCTTCTGTCTATATTGTGGTTATTAGTTTTAGCACTGTATTTTACTTGAGTAACCAAAGGTGGGTTTGGATACGCTGTTGAGTTAGCATATTGAAATAAATCTCTCCTAATTTTCTTTTGTTTGTTACTAGATAACTTGTTCATTGTTGCTTCAATGCTAGAAAATATTCTCGTGTATTCATACCTATATCTGGAAAAATCGCTGTTTTCTTTAATGTCAACCTCCAGTTTTTCTAAATCTACTTGGTACTCATGAATTTGTTCTAAATAGTGCATTATGAGTACTTGCATAAAGTCAAATGCTTGTTTGTCAAATAAATCAAGTAATGCACTATGGAGGCTTGAACCCTTAATCAAACCTACTGGAAACCTCCACTGGCGTAGTCCTTTCGGGACTATCTTTTTATTTAAACATTCTTCCAAATAGGCTACTTCCAATTGGAGTTTCCTGCACTTAAATAGTTTATAATCAAGTTCATTAATAAGTAATATAATGTCACTTTTCATACCTTCACCAGTCTGTTGTGGTTCGGCAGCGTTATTATTGCTGTTAAAGAAGTCTCTTCTCTGCAGGAAGTTACTGATCGAAGGGGTCAGTTGCCGTGCTGGTTGTGATGTCCCTTCTGATGGAATAATCCTATTCACAAATGAGTCCGAATGTTGTTGACCAGCTGGTATGGTTGGAAATAATGAATTAGTATTCTCAACCCGGTCATGGGTCGCTACGTTATTCCTAGGTGTAGCGTTCTCTGCTAAAGAGCAGAGTGGATCTGTTGTAGCATTCTGCCGTTCACTTCGTTGTTCCCTTGGTTTTGCTGAATTGTTTGCGGCAATTACATTATCTAGTTGATCGAAACGTTGTGTTAAACGGTCAATACGACCCATTATAAGGTGGATTAGTGTGGTCAAGTTGCCATCGTCGGCGTTCGCCTCCACGACCTTTTTAGGTGAGCTGTGACACCCGTTGCTGCCTGAATCACCACTTCCGCCAGTTTGGGTGAACAGTAGTAAAGAACTTTGCTCAGCAGTTCCATCGACGTTAGCCATAAGGCACTGTTACACTAAAGGGACTTTGAACAAACTGGAAAACCACAAGTAAGTCGAATAAAACTGTGAGCAAAACGCTGTAGAACAAGTGCAAACTCCCAATAGGTTTGAAAATACAATTTAATAAACTTAAGCGCTTTCGGAAGGACCTGTGCCCCTCCTTCTTCAGAAGTAACAAACAAATAAATGAATTAATTCAAACAGACTTCCAGGCAGCAACTCATATTTAAAATCTCCAATCCTTAATTAATTAATGATGCTATTAAGCAATTAAAACGTAAAAATATACCATCAAGAAGCATCAAGTTTTAAAAGAAACATGTCTAAAAGGTAAAAAACGTTACCAAGACTTTTCCACCTAATAACATTATTTACTCAGTGCATCTAAGCACTATTGTCAAACCTTGTAAATACATTTCTAAAGGCAGTTACTAAAGTGCTATTTAAGTGCCCAATAAATTTTGTTTAGAAATAAGTATATTAAATACACAAACCTATTAAGTAGAAATTAAACTAAGTTAGACTTAGTTCATAAAAAATTCACATACTAGTAAATGTATGTATGTTTAAAAAGCATCAAATAAATCTAATATAAATCCATAGCAAAATAGTTAGTGTTGTTACATTCTCAACACAATGTCCACAACAACAGAAGTGCATTAAATACATTCTTATGAAGTTAATTCATAAGTTAAAAATAACCTATCTTTTCAAGGCCAATTTTTCAAAACACAAGAAATAGAAATTTGTTCGTTTAACCCTGGCTTATCACCAGCTGCGGTTCTAATTTGCCAAAATAATTCCTCCATTTCTAACTGGATTTGCCAGGGGCCGATGTATGGAGTGTAATCTACCTGCTTTAACACTGTAAATTTAAATTTGTGTGTTGGGTGTTCAATAATGTGGCAAGCTAATGCATTTGTCTCATTTTTCTTATTAATAGCGTAACAATGTTCGTATATACGTTGTTTTAGCTTACGCTCAGATTTTCCTATGTAAAAAGCGTAACAATCTGAGCAGGTTGCCACATACACTATCGCTTTGGTGTTACAGTTAAATTTGCCCCTAATTTTGTACTCAGTGTTATTAATGTTCACAGAATACCCTTCTTTTATAAACTTACACTGGTTACAAAACCCACATTTTGTCATGCCAAAGTTGTGTGTACGTATTGTGGATTTACCAGTTTCTAGCAAATTGTGAAGAGAAGTGTACTGTTGCTAATGCTAAGTCTGTTTTCAATGTGAGACTATTTTGTTTTGCTTTCTTTAGCAAAAATTAATCAGTGTTTGTGCTATAAAGTCTGAAATAAAGGTTTTAATGAAATCCGTGTAAGCATTGTAAAATAAAGAAGAAAATGGCATGCACACTGACAGCTTTGAGCAGCATTTATTGTAACTGGGTAGAGACAGCCAAGTAATGGGACACTGCAATGGGTTTGGTAGGGCCCTAGTCCATTACCTTGTCTAGGGCCCTATTTAACCAGTGATACTGTTCATTATTACTAATCTCTCTATATTATCAGGTTCTAAGAAAGGTCTGAGGATTTTCTGGCACAAGAGGAGGATGACAAAGATTTTGTACACTGGCCAGACTTGGGTATCCTTGGCAGGATATGTCCGATAAGTAAGCAATATAGGTCGGCAGGAGTCAGTCATCCAAGTAACAAAATCCCTTCATCCCTTGCATCTTCTGGTTCACTGTATCTATAAAAACAAATTTAGTAAGCACCTTAGAGGCTGAGGTGAGACCGAATGGAAGTTTGTGGAATTGATAATGGCTAACCCCACCCAGAAGCATAGAGACAAACCTTCTGGCATCCTTCTGTATCTCAGGCAAAAAACACCATCCTACAAATAAAGGCCTACTTAATAGACTATCAAAGAATCACAGTACAGTAAGTATCAGTATATATGGACTTGGACATATGTGATTTTTTTTTTCTGTATGTGGTGACTTGAGCTCTTCTTATTCGATTGTGTGTTCCTTCATATCTCTTAACTGTCCCTGATTTTATGGAACATCCCTGATATTGCCTCACATTTTTGCCCTGTCTGTCATAATATTTTTTTTTGAATTTTCTGCTAAGTCACTGAGACTTGCAGTCAGTCAGTACTACAAGACATCTGTGTTTCATACTTCTTATTTTTCAGAAAATTAATGTTGATACCAAACCTGTTGTTCTACTAACCATTAAGTGAATTAATATTTAGAAATGTTCATGATGTTGGGGTTTTGCACCAGAATTATTTTTGACTTTGTCCCATATCTTTGAGCAAAGAAGTTGAGAGTTATACCTGGAGGTCCAATCTTCTGACAGCTGAAAGACTGAGAACATTCAAAAGGACTCTGGGGATGAATTCATTCAGGCTACTTAAGGTACAGCCTTATGGTTCTTTTTCTTTTCTGAAACCTAAACAGAACTGGCAGTGAATGCTTGATTCTCTCTGGTTTGATGGGACCTCTTGAATAATTTGTTTTTTATCTGAGGTTTACGAACTCTTTTCTTGCTGCATGTTTGATGCAGAGTGAAGTCAGGCAGTGGGGATGAGACAGAGAGAGACAGAGAGACAGGTATATGAGCTATGTGGGTGGGAATGGTGTAGTCCCTGGATATTATCCTCATGATACACTTGTCTTGCATGATACACTTGCATGGCCAGAGTTGCATGTCCTGTGATACATAAGTCTGTACAGCTAGTTTATCAAGGATCGTTTTGTGTGTTCATTATTGCTTATGCTTTTTAACTTCAAACTGAATGTTTTCTAACAAATGTAGCCATATGGTGTGTGTGTGTGTGTGTGTGTGTGTGTGTGTGTGTGTGTGTGTGTGTGTGTGTGTGTGTGTGTGTGTGTGTGCATGTATGCTTCAGACAGCAGAAAGGACAACAGACCTTTATTTATAAGCCCATTGACCAAGATTCTCAAGAATATCCGATGCAAAATAAGTAACATTTAATGAAAAGTTTAACAAAGTAAAGAGCAAAACAGTCAGATTGTATGACCAGCCAACAGGAAAAAAATAAATAAATAAAACCACATCAATTACTAAGAACAGCAAACAGTTGAAAACTGGAAAAATGAGATAGAAAAACATGCCAAGGCCTAATGCGAGATAGAGAAGAAAAGGTAAAAATAAATAAGTAAATAAAATGAATGGTCTGAACTAAGAAGAAGGTTGATTTCAATATGATACGGCAGCAGTTATAAATTTAATTTAAGACAAAACTCACAATTTTTATGCAAACTGTCAACAATTTAAATTGGCACAGCCCAAGTGTCTTTTGGTGAAGCAAGCATGACAGAAAGAAAAATATTTCTGGAGAGGAAGCTAATTTGTAAATCATGATTTGGAAAAGGGGAGTGGATAATAATCTGTGAAAGTTTCAGATGGGAGCTGACCAAGTGCACGTGGTTTTATTTACTTTTGCTGTTGATGAGACTGGGCCTTCTCATCTGAGATCATCAGATAGTCCCTGTCTCAAAAATCTTGACTTTAGAGCACTAATCAAACATGCAGTGGTAACTTCCATTTTTATTAGTTCAGGCAGTCTGAAATTATAATCATTTGACACAAAGGAGGTACATAGCTGGACCTACTCTACTCTACAGATGTCCCAGAACTGGGTATGTTAGTATCTCTTCCATTAAACTCTTACCATGTTATACAGAGCAGATGACACAGTTCTGTGCTGCTTATTCTGAGTTCATATTCCAGGCTAAAATGTATGTTTGTTCTTTCTTTGCACTTTACTTTTTAAAGATGTCATTCATATATTCTCCAGCATTTTTTGTTTCAGCTAGTTGGGAACTAATTTTTTGCCTCTGTCTTGCTTCATCCTAGAGCAATTCTACACCAGTGTTTCATGTCCATCACCATGTATGTCAGCCTCTCACATCACCTCTGAATTTGCTCCAATACAGGCTGGGGATGACATAGATTTTAAAGGTATCCTGGAAGTCTTAACTATCAATCATCAGTTGGGGGATTTTTTTTTTGTATTATGACCTACTAATTTTTCCTAAATCCTTCCCTGTTTTCATCAATAAAGCATCCGGGGGCTACTCCACCTTTGAGCCACACATCTTCTCAGGCAGCGTCATCTACAAGCACACCCTCAGGATGGGCATGCCCATCCCTACCTGCTGATGCCTCAGGCACTTTTGCCACTAATCAAACATAGGTCACTTAGGCCAGAGTTAGGACTTTATCCCTCTATGCCAGAGTGCTGAGAACAATTGTTTTCTCCACTTCGAACTTTAAGCCCTGGACATAACTTCATTTTCCTTTGAAACAAGAATAAAGCTGAATATCTTTCTGTACTGCTGACTGTTGCTCAGGCCATACTTTCATTGTGATGTCCTTCATTAGCTGCATTTGTACATCAGCATCATTAAGCCTCTGATATTTTTTTCTGTTTTATTTATAATCCCCTGTTTGGGGCTCAGAGGCATGAAAAAGTAACCGCACCCTTAGATGACAGATATCTGAATGTAGTGGGACAGGTGCTGAAAAACTGGGCAGGAGAGGATGGAAAATGAGCAGCTATGCCTTGACCATAAAAACTGGGCAGGAGAGGATGGAAAATGAGCAGCTATGGCTTGACCATAAAAACTGGGCAGGAGAGGATGGAAAATGAGCAGCTATGGCTTGACCATCCTGAGAGGATAGTGTGGTCTTTACTCATCTGTCTCAGTAATTTCAGTGTTAAGGCAGAAAGCCCAGAGTAGGAAATGCAGGATGGAATGTGCACTGCTGTTACCCAAGCCAGTTATGGCAGCCTCTTGTCTTCACATGCAAAGAACTGCACATGTTCAGGGAAGAAGGGACATAGTCTCTGCAGTGATATGGGTGCTCGTGTCATAACAAGGGAAGGGGCTAGGGCTTTACAGTAATACCTTCAATTGACAGTTTCCAGCAAGGTATAAGCAACTCTCATGGCTGCCTATGTGATGGTTTCCCCATGCAACTACTGCCATTGTAACAAAATGGGTACATCTTTTGTTTGGGGAAATGAATAAAGTTAGCCTGATAAGGGATGACTTAATGTTCAGTAGGTAGCAGGAATAAGAAAAAATAAGTATTTTGTCATTGGAAATTGTGATATTAACCAAAGAAATAAAATGTATGTACTTCTCATGAAAATATGTATAGACAAACAGATCTATCCTCCATTTGTTCATGGGTGTTAAGGTGCTATGCAGCTCAACATCCAGAACATAACCCAGGTTACTAAAATTCTCTTCTTTACCCAAATTGCTTTGTGACTAGACCTCCCTCTCAAAAAATGCTGGTATGCTGTGCAGGGCATATAATGCAGATGACAGACCTCTAGGTCATGGCAACAAAGAAGGGAGAAGGTGTGCTGGTATATCATAGGATCATAGCATCATAACATCATAACATCATAGGGAGTTATTAAGCTAATGGCCCTTACAAGCCTAGCCAAGTTCTACTCTTATGTCCATGATCAGCACCTATTGCCCCTGACCAAGAGGCACACAGGTGGAACCCCTGGGGTGAATTTACGGTTACCCATCCAGTCATCCAGATTGCATTTGAAGAGGACCAATGAGGTGCTCTGTTTGACATGAAGTAGGAGTCAGTTCCAAATGTGTGGTAACCTCTGGGAGACAAATCTGTCCCTCCAGAAGGTTCTATTAATGTTATACACCAGCTTAAGGTCTTTAGAGCAAGTAACCCATGTATCATTTGACTTGCGGATATGCAGCATTTCCAATAAAGCAGGGTCAGAGATTGTCTTATATGCAAGGCAGAGATTACCTCTGAATAGTCTGTATGAAACAGAATAAGTGACAGTGATTTCAGATGATCCACATAGGACAGATGCTGACGACCTTGAATTTTCCTTGTGAGGAACCTTTGTGGCCTCTCCAATTGCTGCAGGTGCTTGGAAAGGTACATACCAAAAGGGCCATTGTACTCAAGTATTGGCTTGATGAGGGAAGAATACAGGGAGGCTATAATTTCTTTTTTTTCTGGAGGTAATACTCTTACTTATGAGATGAACAATATAGAATGCCCTTCTTACCACTGTGGAGACATGGTGATCAAAGGTAAGGTTGCTGTCAACCTGTGTGCGCAGGTCTCTCACCACTGAGTGCATACTTAGGGTGCTGCTATGTGTGCTTAGCAGGAACATCACTCTTTCTGAAAGGGATGATACTAGTTTTTTTGCATTGAGTTTAAGGCCGTGACTTTGGCACCAGTCATTTGTTTGTGTAAGACCCTCTTATAGGATGTTGACATCATTTGGAGATTTTATGACCGCTCCCAGTTTGCAGTCATCAGCAAACTTTGTCAGCCACAAACCTTTAGATTTTGCTTGTACTTTGAAGAAATAGAGTCTAAACAATAGAGATCCTAGGACTTATTCCCCTGGAACAGCACTGGTTACAGGTCTGCTGTTGGAGGTGGATTACCCTATTTTGACCATATGTGTTCTATCAGTGATCCAGTTAGTGACCCATCTAATGATATAAGGGTTGATACCTAGCTGGGTGAGTTTTTCAATGATGCCTGAGTGGGGGATAGTGTCAAAAGCCTTGGCTAAGTCTAGGTAGGCTGTATGCACAAATTTTCCCTCATCCAGGGCCTTGGTGACTGTCTCGAAGAAGTATCAGCAAAGATGGTCTTTTTCATCAAGCTTTGTCATTATAGTATGTATATAACTTTCATATCTGATAGTTTATAGGACAGAGACACAAGCCCATATTCCTAGACGGACTTCCTTTTGGGAACATACCCCTCATTACTGTGACACCAAGAGAAGACCTGAAGCTCAAAAGAGATCATGTCCTGATTATAGTGTTTTAAAAAAGGTATTCAATGAGGGCCAAATAGCTACTGTACAAATATCATGCAATGATGTATTACTAAAAAAAAAAGCTTGGGAGTTACCATAGTTGAAGTGCAGTGGGTGCTGAGAGAATTTATTTATTTATTTATTTTACATTTATTTACTTGAATAGTCCGACTGGACACAGACGGCGGCCCAGGGAGAAAAGCTCCACAATTAGATTAACATCAACACAGTAATACAAACAATCATATAACAGTGATCGTTAAGGTAAGCACAGACATAAAAAGTCTCATACAATTCAGTCTAAACAATAGACAATACATGAGCAGTAAGTGAGTGCATTTACAAAGATAGAGAGGCTCATACATCAAAGATTTAACATTGATTAGTGAGACAGGATAAAAGAATAAAAAATGATTAGAGATGACATGTTATGCAGAAGAAGATGGCAAATGCTTATTATTCTTTTCATAACAGAATCTGACACAGTGAATAACTTAGGCAGCCTTAGACACTTACCAGACACTTGTCTTTACTGGAAAGCATGACCAACTGAGAATTTTGTCTGAATAATTTTGCTCTGTCCACACAGAGCCTGAGCTGTCTATGCACATCCATACAAAGCAATACATATTATCTTCTAATGGATAGTTATGGAAAAACAAAGGAAAATAATTGAAAGATTCAGGTGTGATTTGGTGGCTACATTTGGCATGAATAAAATGCATGTACAGAGACAATAGGTAGAAGGAATGCACAGATAAAGCTTGAATTTCAGAAATTATTCGGTTTGATGTAGTTGCTATATGAAAAATACATTTTCAGAGACAAACATTCAGTTTTGTAATAGATATCTGTTTAAATGGTGGGTGAGTATTTTTTTCAGTCACAAACTGTAAGCAACTGGATCCACAAAATTTGATGGTGCTAAAAGAAAGATGCCCTTCAGAAAGAACTTGTAAACTGTCAGAGAGGCTAAAGACATTCAATTTGACCCTGAATAGAAATTAGAGTTAGCAACAAGGTGTATTTCAATAAAAGAATAGTTGTAATCCCTGTTGAAAATGTAAGATAAATAATCCAATATTTAAGGTATAGATGCAGTAAAAGGATGCCATCACTTCAATGAAACCTGAATTAAACAAATCTGCTTACCTTTGTGTGTTTCTTCTGATACCAGATTTTTATGCAAGTTTGATAATCTGAGTTGCACTAGAAGAGTGGGCAGGATCTCTGGCCTTTAGTGGACAAAACAAGCCATTAGACAGTGGGAACAGGGATCTGGATGGGACTTGCCAGACAGATAAGTCAGTTATGTCCTGAAGGGCTGAAGGCAGAGAAGCTTTTCCAGTAAATGAGGACTGAGCAAGGGAAACCAGAGTGGCTGAGGCCAAAATGGGGTTAGAAGAATGACTTTGGACTTGTGCTGTTTGACATTCTGAATAAACTTTGGAATCGGAGTACATGGAAGTCCTGGGATCACTTCTAAATAAAAGCATCCCTGGGCCATTCCACTAGAAGCGGAATTTAGGTAGAAGAAGTCGCTGCTTTTAGTGTTTGCTGAGGAGGCAGCTGGGTCACAGAAGGCTTCTCTCAGTCACAAAATGGAAGGAATTGTCTGCTATTTATAAATTAATGGAACAATCATGTTGCATCAGAAAGCAATATCTAAGACTGCTTACTAGAGAAATGACTTCTCCCAGTGATATGGCTAAGTATCGTGTACACTGAATTGGAAAATGAGCTCTGTTTGAGACCATACACCTTGGATGGTTTGTTCTTGGGCAATGTCTATCCAATAAAGGGCAGATACATCCATGCTGTGCAAGTAGGTGGGAAGATATCAGAAAGGGGTTGTGTAAGAGCCATGTTTGCAGTGTGTAATCCCACCAAAATGAATTTTGCAAGCGTTGGAAATTCTTATGTGTAGAGTCATGGGATCTGAAAGTTAAGGCTATTGCACTCAAATTCATTTGTAGTCTTCTGTGTAAACCTTGTGAAAGTTATTGTATGATTGGTCATGTCTATCAGACTCAAGACCCTGAAGCAAACAAGGGCTATGACAAATTGCTATTGAACAATCTGGCAAACATGTGTCTGAAAAGGACAAGTGGGCCTTACATATTATTTTGTCTAAAATGTGGTCTGTGAATGTAAGCAGCTGAGATGGCCCCAGCTGTGAGTTTGCAGTGTTTACTGTTATTCCTAAGGATTGTAGAAGTGTGATAAGAGACTTCCAGGCAGATGTCAGCTGGTTTAAGTAGGGTACAACAAGACAACTGTCATCCAAGTAAGGAAATACCTTCATATGTTCCAATCCATCAATCACTGCAATGATAGACAAGCATTTAGTTAATACCATATGGCTGAAATAAGCCAGATGGAAAGTCCTGAATGGGAAGTGACTGTGTCCTGTCTTGAAGCATAAAGATACAAAACGCATGGACTCCATAGCAATATATAAGCAGAGAAAGCCATATTGGAGGTCCAAAACACATGTACTGTCTTTTTGGACAAACATGGAAAACTTTCTTTTGGAATTCCCTGCTTTAAGTCATTTGAGTCATTTGAATCAAGAATAGATCTGGGGCCCTTAGTTTCTTGGGTAACAAAAAGAACCTGCAGTCATAATCAGACAGGTTCTGTTTTGCTGGGACCTTTTTGGTAGCTCTTATTTTCTAAAAGGTTCAATACCTTTTCTCATAACAGTCTTTTGAAGGGGTTGGATATCAGGCAAGGGTACAGAGTTGGGCCAGGGGTATTTGAAAAGGCATTATATATTTGCTGGGAAATTATTCTCCAGTCCATTTTCCTGTGTGACAGACAGTCACATAGGAACTTAAAGGGACAAACATCTTGACTGCCTCACTGGCGAGTATAGCCAAGAAAAAACACAAGGAATCGACTGTCATCCTCTCCAAAGTAGAACCACAGCTCTCCTGATATTGTCAATTACGCCTACCTCTGGGTAGGCAACTGTTCCAGAAGTTGCCATGAAACTGCTGGTTCCTTCCAGATCTTTGATTTTGGCATTGTTAGTAATACCTGAATCAAAGCTAATATTGTTTTCATTGCATCCTTCTGATGGGGTATTGTGTGTAAGAAATGTAACACCAGTTGCAGCAGCAGTTGATATTTTCCTTTATATTTCTGTACTCTCCAGATAGGTATGTGCACTTGGCTCTAAATCTGTGAATCCAAAGGAAAAGTTTATGAAGGTTACCTTGGTATCTTTGGCAAAATCTACTAAACAGAAACAGCCATGGCATCGCATAACTATGTCAGTGCCTGTAGCTCAGGCAGAACCCTCATTAAAGTTACAAGCATGTTGTGATGATCAGTCAGGCCATATAATTGCCAGCTGTGAATGCAAACTTTACTTTAAATGTCCATCTGGTAACTGGTCCTGGAAGTGCTGTATCTCATTTGATAGCTCTTACTGGAAACTTATCATATGGGACTTAAAGGTTACAACCCTCAATGAAAAGATGGAATACATGCAAACTCACTTCCCGATCCTGTCCACAGTCCTAAACTCTTTGTCAGTGATGGTCAGGTGAGCTCTGTGGTGTAACTCCCTCTACAACTGAACCAAGCTTCAAGGTCTCTGAGCAATAATTCAAATAGGAAGATGAAAGATCCTTGGAATGACAGCTGCAGCATCAGGGTTATCAAATGCCATGGATCTGGTCAACTTAATTTTGCCTACAGGCAGAACTGCTTAGGAATTTGACTAGAGCACCCCCACAATACCTCCTGCAGAGCCTTCTGTAGAAAGAAACCTACATTTTGGATAATCTGGGTGGATGGGAGCATCTTTGCTTTCTTCATCATCATCATCATCATCATCATCATTACCATCTGTGGTGGGTGCCTCTACAGAGAATGTTAGCATGCATTAATTCCATGTGTGTTTACTGGCAGCCCTTAGAGCTGATGGGTACAAGGAATATCAGCAAACATGGTTATGTCCAGATGCGTCTGGGAGAACCTGCACAAAGCTTTCAGGCCCCTTTTCTAGGAAGTAAAAATGATAGCACTTTAAACAAATGGATGTTTGCACCTGAGTAAGTGCTGCTGTTTGGGCTGGGATGGATAACATTCGAGGAAGCTCTCTCTCTACTTATGTAAGAATTATGTCAAATAGGTTTTTGTCCTGGAACAAAACTCTCAACTGTCAATGATTTCACACAACATCCCTGATTTTGCCTCATATTTTGGTCTGCTCCTCAAAAAATTTGTGTTTTTCTGGCAATCTGTTGATGATTTCAGTAACTAAGTAATGACATGCTTTCATGACACTGACACTGATGCAGTGTTCAGCATGTGTCTGCTTTTATGACACGGACACTGATGCAGTGTTCAGCACGTCTGCTTTTATGACACTGACACTGATGCAGTGTTCAGCACTAAGGTTATCAGCACTAACTGCTGGAAGGCTAGCATTGCCAAGGCTGCCATTGGCATTAAAAGTATCATTACTGAGCCCGCTGCTACAAGGTCAGTCCCGACACTGGGACCAACAACTCCACTGGCACTGACAGCATTGATGTGAAGGTCATCATCAGAACCAACAGCACTGCCATTGCTGAGGTTGTCACCCCGAATGTCAAGGTCATCATCCATGCTAACAGCACTGCCGGTGTCAGCATTACCAACACCACTTCCAAGGTCATCATCCATGCTAGCAACACTGCCAGTGCTGAGGTTACCACCCTGAATGCCAAGTTCATTATCAATGCTAACAGCACTGCCAGTACCGGCATTACCAACACCACTGCCAAGCTCATCATCCATGCTAACAACACTGCCAGTGCTGAAGTTACCACCCTGAATGCTAAGGTCATCATCCATGCTAACAGCACTGCCAGTGCCGGCATTACCAACACCACTTCCAAGGTCATCATCCATGCTAACAACACTGCCGGTGCTGAGGTTAACACCGTGAATGTTAAGTTCATTATCAATGCTAACAGCACTGCTGGTGTCGGCATTACCAACACCACTGCCAAGGTCATCATTCATGCTAGCAACACTGCCAGTGCTGAGGTTACCACGCTGAATGCCAAGTTCATTATCAATACTAACAACACTGCCAGTACCGGCATTACCAACACCACTGCCAAGGTCATCATCCATGCTAACAACACTGCCAGTGCTGAAGTTACCACCCTGAATGCCAAGTTCATTATCAATGCTAACAGCACTGCCAGTGCCAGCATTATCAACACCACTGCCAAGGTCATCATCCATGCTAACAACACTGCCGCTGCTGAAGTTATCGACATCAAACCTTGTGGCTCAGACACTGAGGGTATAGTAGCCCTTATGGATGATTCAGTGATGACAATGGCTCCAGATGGGTTAAGGCCGATCTCCTTAAAACTGGTGACAGCAATGAGTAGCACATTGGGAAGAGCTGGCTGAAAATGAATGGGTGAGAAAAGGCCTTTATTTGCCATGAAACTAGAGGAGAAAGGAGTAGCAGGCCTCTTTTGATATGTGTCCACAAGATCTTGTACTTTTATTTCAGCAGTAGGTATGGAATGAAATCTTGTTGAAGTTTGTCTTCAGGTCACAATTTTCAACACATCTTTTTCGGTCAATGAAGTCATATTTAGTGAATTGACAAACTTAGGTCGATATTTGTAAGAAACTACTCTTATACTGACAGTAGTCACAAAACTATCGCACTTAGAGTTTTTAGCATGAGGACATAGAAGTAAGCTTGCTCTGTATTTTTTGGCCCTGTGCATAGATTTTTTTATAATGATATTTCAGAAGAAGTAGCAAAATGTAACTCTGTTTCTGACTGTAAGGTTGACAAAGCCAATCCCAACAGTTGCTTCAGTGCTCAGTACTTACTGGCCCCAGCAGGAAGTGTCTTTTTACATAAAACAAAATTCTGACAATCTTCTTCTCCTTAAGGATAGTATAAATAAATAACTGGCATATAAATATTATACTCTTTGCCAAAACAATATCAATATTCAGAATAATTGTCTTGTCAACAAAGCTTATTGCCCTATTAACATTTTCTAAATACAGTCGCTATTTTCACTGAAAAATAACACTCAGTAAACACTGTAATTAACAAGCAACACAACATAAAAGAGACAGAAAGAAGTTGCAACTGATTGATTTGACTGACTGATTTTACTAAATGCCAGAAAAATGCAGGAGGTGGGAAATGCCAAAACCAACACCAGATAACTCAAAATTGTAAAAACAATACTCCAAATGTGGAATAATACATTGCAAGAAAACCAGGAACGTTTGTTTAATAGTCACAGAACTGTTTAAAAAATGGAGACGGGATGAAATGTGTAAGCATGGAGGAGGGGCAGGTATGACTCAAAAAGTTAGCTAAAACGTTAATTCACTGGCTAGGCTCCTGTGTACAAAGTCACCAAAAAGTGAAGTAGGTTATAACATAGATGCATTTGATTTTTGTTTCAGTGTAGAAGTAGAGAAGAAAGTCTTAAGACAGACAATTATAGGTAAAGGGTGGTATTAAATAGCCTGGGAAAGATTTAGATGTTGTTACCCAATGCCTAAAGGCATTAGCCCTACTGCTATGCAGTGTAGACAACATCACACCAGATTTTCTAGTTTTTCTAGAAGCTCTACATACCTCCCCAAAAATATGTTCTATTCAAAATATATGCCACTGCAGTTTCACCTCTGGTCTGTATTTTACTTTCAGCACATACTTCTCAGCTTAAGTAACACCCACTGCAGTCTCAAATGTACCTTGTTCAATGACTTTCAGAATATTCTTTGCAGGTGTGTGCAGCCTGCTTCTACCTGATTTCTATTATAATAGAAAATCATATAATTTATTACATAGCAAATGTTGTGATTGCAATTTTCTGTTTCACTATATCCCTTTTGTGCATCTGTAAATAGTCTTGACTCAGAGGAATGTCTGTTTTCTTGTCGGCTCACATCTCCTGTACCATTCAGAATGGCACTTATTTGCAACATATCTTGTTTATTCATATCATACAATTTTAATGTTGGAGCATATTACCCTGTTCAAATATCCATCCTCATATTTCTTAGAGTTATAATAATCACAAACATATTAGGTACAAACTTTGCAAGATACTGAATCATTCCTAGAAACCTCTGTAATGCCTGCTTGTCTTTTGGCCCTGTCATTTTCAGAACAGCCTTAATTTTTTTTTGTGGATCAGGTTTTAGACCTCTAACATTAGAACATAACTCATGCATTCCTAACGTCTTTATTTGGCTTGAAATTGTTGCTGTAATATATGTAACAACAGAATCAGTCTTTTCTCTTACTGTTGTGACTTTCTCCATGCTACAAGATAACCACTTGTGTTTATAGCACCTTCCAAGCCTTCAGTTACCTGGTCAACTACTTCTGGAACATGTATAGCACAGCTGAAATATGAAATTAAAGTCTAATAAACCTGTATATTATTCATTCTCTTTGGATGAGCTCAGGAATGCAGGGTGTTAACCCCCCCCCCCCAGCACAAAGTTACTTCCTGAGACATTTTTCAGAGAATCCATTTCTGATACTATACTTGAAACAATTTCTTATAACTCTTTAGCCATAACAACTGAGCAAAAGTATAGGTGCACACACGTTCACAGATCACAACAGTGACTGTCAAAATATCCTTCAAATTTGACTAACTGGACCCAGCTATTCTCCTATATAAGTGTCTCTGCCCTCCTGGAAGACCAGAACTGTGTCCACTAAGCCCCAACCCCATCATTCGTCGGGGATATCATCCAAACTTAAAAGAAAAGACTGTCAAAATATCCTTCAAATTTGACTAACTGGACCCAGCTATTCTCCTATATAAGTGTCTCTGCCCTCCTGGAAGACCAGAACTGTGTCCACTAAGCCCCAACCCCATCATTCGTCGGGGATATCATCCAAACTTAAAAGAAAAGACTGTCAAAATATCCTTCAAATTTGACTAACTGGACCCAGCTATTCTCCTGTATAAGTGTCTCTGCCCTCCTGGAAGACCAGAACTGTGTCCACTAACCCCAACCCCATCATTCGTCGGGGATATCATCCAAACAAAGACTGTCAAAGTATGTTTGTACTACATGTTTAATCCTAAACTTCTCAACTGTGTGCCTAGTCTACCTACTTGCCCAGGACTGCCAGCAGCCAACAGCACCAGTCCCCATCAACTATTTGACCAGACCCTCATTCATTGCACTGCCATCACTACCATTGTTATTCCCATCTCCTATCCTTTAATACTGCTTTTTCCCTTCTCATTCCCATTTTTACCCCTTCCTTACCTCCATACAACTGAATCTAAACCTTTCAACCACTAGGTGGCACCCTTCTACTTCTATGTTTTCCTCCCTTTCGGCTCTTTGCTACACTTACTGGTTACGCTGATCTCTACCTGTATCTTTTAGTCTATTAATTACACTTTTCTTTTCCCCTGGCCCTTGTCAAAACACCCTCCTATTCCTACTTGTCTACTATAAATCTGCCTCATCACCTACCCCTATAGTTCATACTATTTACATTACCTGTTTTAACTTACCTACTGTTATTCTACTTTACTGATTGTTTTCTTCTGAGTCATTATCTGCTCCTTTGTCTCTTGCTGCTACTCTTATCATATCTCCCTAAAAGCTCTTTCCCTACAATTCCACACTCCTACCTCACCTACGCCTACCTCTCCATACACCTCCCACTTTATCAGGCCACCCCCCCCAGTCTTGATACTATTCTCCCTTTGGTTTATTTCCCGCCTATCTCCTATGCCTGTGCCCTTCCCCCTCACCTTATCCCAAGCCTTCTAGGCAACCTTATAAACATTTCCCCACATCCCAGAATCCATCTTTCTTCCCCAATTATCAGCTGGCTGCTATGCGCCTTATACCTGGTGCGGATCGGTTAACTAGGGTAAGCTCCATGTTATCACTGTGTTTTTGATCTACTCCTGTATTTAACTTTATGATACAAAATAGTTTCCTATGCTGTTCTATATTAGATGTGTTTGTTAATAGCTTTACACCAAGGTAGCGCTTTTGCTTTGCTGTGCCTTAATGTATGAATAGGGCTGTATCAATGGTTACACTTTATGATACTGAGCTTAGTGTTTTTACAAACTCTTAACATATTAATCCTTCCTGCTTAGAACTGTTGACTATCTGGTCATGGAAGTGCCTCAGTTTGTTTAACGAACATCTAGCCATATCGTCTATCTGTGAAGACTGGGCTCTATACTTTATTTTTTGGCGCCGTTTTCAGATAGTAATGTTAGCCTGGTCGACTCTGCTAATAGTTATTTTAAGAATTGTTTCTGGTCTCAACCAACATGTGGTTTAACTTTGTGGAGAAGCGCTAACACCCTCATACTGTCTTTACATTTAGCGACTGTAAATGTTAACCACTTTTCTAACCACACTAAATATTACCTTTTGTAAATATAATACTCTCTATAGACTTTTACTTAATTTAGAAGGCTCTCTATCCGCGTACAGCACTATACAATTTTGTTATTTAACTTATAAGGCTCTATAACAGCATACAGCGCCTTAGACTTTGTCTACTTTAAAAGGCTCTATAACAGCATACAGTGATCCAACTCTTTGCCGTTCTGCATTTAAACTTATTTTTCTCGGCTATTCAACAGTGGTGCGACGCATGGTAATCCTGTACATTTAAAGACTAAATATCAAAAGAGTTACAATTCTATGGTATATCGTTAGCCACTATATCTGAATAGAATGTGATTTCTTACTTTTAACCTCCTAATATATTAAGCGTCTGCACAAATATGTTAACACATTGAATTACATTTCTAACGAATACCTCTTGTTAACATAATACTCACTATAGAGTTTGTATAATTTAATAGCCTCTACAACAGAGTACAGCGCTCTAAAGCTTTGCTGTCCTACCTTTCGCCTTGCTTCTTTGAGCTATAAAATCTGTGCTGAGACCCTGGTTAGCCCAAATATTTATTGATACATTCTGCAAGGGTAGGAAGATATGGTATACCCCTAGCTAGTGAAATAGTAAAGATTGTGGGTTTTATGTTTTAGCTACATCCACTTTAAGTGACTGTATCTTACTGTTGTTACTATGATTTATAAATGAATTGTATCAGCTGTTTTACTATTAGAGAATTCAAGTTTAAATATAACTGTGTTTAGTACTCCTTTTTAATTTAAAATTTTGTAGAAGTTTATTAGTGCTCTCTTGTTCTTTCCTCACTGTCTTCCTCTCTCTCCCAGATATCCTTCAAATTTGACTAACTGGACCCAGCTATTCTCCTATATAAGTGTCTCTGCCCTCCTGGAAGACCAGAACTGTGTCCACTAAGCTAACCCCATCATTCGTCGGGGATATCATCCAAACTTAAAAGAAAAGACTGTCAAAGTATGTTTGTACTACATGTTTAATCCTAAACTTCTCAACTGTGTGCCTAGTCTACCTACTTGCCCAGGACTGCCAGCAGCCAACAGCACCAGTCCCCATCAACTATTTGACCAGACCCTCATTCATTGCACTGCCATCACTACCATTGTTATTCCCATCTCCTATCCTTTAATACTGCTTTTTCCCTTCTCATTCCCTTTTTTACCTCTTCCTTACCTCCATACAACTGAATCTAAACCTTTCGACCACTAGGTGGCACCCTTCTACTTCTATGTTTTCCTCCCTTTCAGCTCTTTGCTACACTTACTGGTTACGCTGATCTCTACCTGTATCTTTTAGTCTATTAATTACACTTTTCTTTTCCCCTGGCCCTTGTCAAACCACCCTCCTATTCCTACTTGTCTACTATAAATCTGCCTCATCACCTACCCCTATAGTTCATACTATTTACATTACCTGTTTTAACTTACCTACTGTTATTCTACTTTACTGATTGTTTTCTTCTGAGCCATTATCTACTCCTTTGTCTCTTCCCGCTCGGGCACACTCCGCTCCCCTCCCTGCCCCCAAATCCCACCCCCCCTAGTGCCTCTAGCTATATCCCTCTTGTAACCACACCCACTTCCTCCCTACACCAATCACCCACAACTCCCTAGACACACCCCTATCAGCCTATCATCCTATTGTAACCACACCTACAGCTAACCTAAAATACTACACTTCATTTTCTAAACTTACACCCCTAGCACTATTCCTACTAACTCTTTACTCCACTCAACCCTGTTACACTTTCCTTATCCACTGCAATAAACTTACAAAACACATAAGACAACCATAACACTTAACACCAAGTAACATTTTTAGTCATGCCTTTAAATCCCCCATCTATCTCTATTTTACTATTACTATCTCTTAAACTATCATATCTTTATTACCTCACCCAGCCTCCTACTTCTTATCATTCACAACTTTATCACACAATCTACCACCTGAACTCCTCTCTCTCACCCTTAAATTCTTCTATTTTTCCCCATCTATACCCAATAACACAACTTCTAACCTTTTCATTCAAAGTTTTCCCTCACTAGAAACCCTATCCCCATAGTAGCTAAAGACCCTCTGATCATCACTACAGATCCTAATCGTTTCCTCACTCTACTCAATTTCCTTTCTAACCCAATTTTTCATCTCATCACCAGCCTTTTATCTGGTGACATCCATCCCAACCCTGGCCCCTCCACCTCTTCCTCCTCACACAGGCCAATATTATTTACTTCTCTAAACTCACAAAGTATTGTCAATAAAGTCCCTACCCTCCATGCATGGCTCATGTACAACAAACCTGACATACTATCTATTTCAGAAACATGGTTAAAACCCTCTATAAAGGATTCTGAAATTACTCCACCTAGCTATTCAATCATTAGAAAAGACAGGACCCAAAAAGGCGTGGAGTTGCTCTCCTATATTCTTCTTCCTTACTAGTTACCCCTATAACAAACCTACTCCAAAATTTAACAATGCTGAAGTACTCCTCACTCTCCTACAAGTTAACAAGCACAAACACATCTGTCTAGCATCCCTTTACATCCCCAGGGACAATATTTCCACACTTGAATACATCCTCTCATGGCTCTCTAACAATATCAGCAATGAAACCATAATCTTAGGAGATGTAAACATCAACTGGGCCTCCATCCAGTCTTCAACCAACCCTCTTAACATCAACCTATTTAAGTTTTCCCAGCTAATCAATACAATAACACACCCATCAACAACCCCTCCTGTGGCACCATCCTTGACTGGATTCTAGTGTCACATCCCCACTATTTCTCTGACAGTGGTACTCTTCCCGACCCTCTTAGTGATCATTTGCCTACTTTCACTCATGATCTCCTTGCATCTCTTACAGCAACCATAATTTCATCACTACCCGCAATGACAAAAACTTCAACCCATCAACCTTCATATATTCTCTAAAAGCAGTTAATTGGAACAATCTAAAGACACTACCTTTAGAAGACGCAGTTGCTCACTTCAACTTTACCTTCTTAGAAATACTTGATTCCCAAGCTCCTCTAAGAACAAAAAGAATAAAAACAAATTCTGCCCCCTGGTTAACCAAAACCACACTATCAATCATGCACCTTAGAGACAAAGCCTGGGGACTCTATCTGAGAAATAAGACCCCACAACAACATATTGCTTATAAAACCCTTCGAAATAAAGTAAAAAAGCTTATAATCTCTGACAGACAAAAATACTTCTTCACACTCCAAAACAACAATAAAACTAACCCACAAAAATTTTGGAAGGGAATCTCTACCCTCCTAAACCCCAGCAAACCACACACCCCAACCCCAGACCCAAATATCCCAGACCTAGATCTAGCTACACAGTTCAACTCCTTTTTCATCGACTCTATTAGCAAACTCACATCCTCCTTCACACCCCTCCTCATTACCTAATACACCCCAATCTCTCCCACAAACAACCCTCCCATCATCACCACTTCCTCCTCACTCTCATCTTCTCACCATCTATCTTCCACCTCTTCCACTACTCTAACTCCCTCTTCACCCATATCTTCCTCAAATTCTCTCTCTTCCAACTCTTCTCTATTCTCATTTAAACCTATTCCCACTTCCACCATAAAGAAACTCCTTCAGAAACTGAAGCCTTGTACCAATGCTCCTGACAACATTCCCTCTTACTTCCTAAGTATAGCAGAAGCTATTGCCTATCCCATCAGCATTCTAATCAACCGCTCCATCCATGAATGCACAGTGCCCCTACTATGGAAGCAAGCCTTCATCATCCCCCTCCACAAAGGAGGCAACAATTGCAACGTCAACAACTTCCGTCCTATTGCTATCCTGTCCCCCATATCTAAACTTCTGGAAAAGTGTATCCAGCTTCAACTCCTACCACATCTCTTAGATAACAACCTTTTAACCCCTACACAACACGGATTCAGGCCAAATCATAGCACTATGACAGCCCTCCTGTCCTTTCTTGAGACTGTTAATACAGCACGCGATTCCGGTCACATTGTTTCCACCTTACTACTAGACCTCTCCAAGGCCTTCGACACTATTTCACACAGCCTGCTCCTATCCAAACTGTCAGAACTTAACCTCTCTCCCTCCTCCATAAATTGGTTCTCCAGTTATTTATCAAACAGATACCAAGCTGTAATATGGAAGAAAGCCACTTCCTCCTTCCTTAGCACCCCCACTGGAGTCCCCAAGGATCTATTCTTGGTCCCTCCTCTTTAATATATTTATAAATGACTTCCACAAATCCATCCCATTTGCAAACATCATCCAATATGCAGACGATTCTACCATTATCTGCTCTGCCACCTCCTCTCTGCTCCAAAACTTACTCAAGAAGCTTTCTCAATTACTGAGCATTGGATGAAAATAAATCACTTAGCACTCAATGCCTCCAAAACAAAACTAATGGTATTTACCCTCCAAATCTACTTCTTTCGATATAAACTCTTTCTCAATTACCAGCCAAAACAACTCACCCTTGGAACTAGTATCTGAAACTAAGCTACTAGGTGTTCAAATTGACAATCAGATTAAATTCAACTCCCATCTACAACTAAATATTAAGAAAACTCATCAAAAACTAGGTATGCTCTACCGGCAGAATCAGTATCTTACTAGCTCATCCAAAATCACTCTCGCTTCCTCCTTTCTCATCCCCTCTCTTCTCTACGGGCTCCACTACTGACTAATCTTCAGACCTCTCTAAAAAGCCAGCTTTCCTCCTGCTATAACAAAATTGCCAAATTAATAGCCATAGGTCCTCCACCCACCACTGTTCCTCTCTCCATAAACTAAATTGGCTCGAACTACCTAATCATCTTATCTATATACAGCTGACTTTAGCTCATAAGCTCATTCTCAACCCCTCTCTTTGTCCCTCCCTGTCTTCTGCCTTCAAAATGCACCTACCAAATAGAGTCTTAAGGTCCAACAATCAAAACCTACTCAAAGTTCATAAACCATCTTATCCCCCAGGTAAACACTTATTATCCTCTAACCTGTCCCGTCTCTGGAACTCACTCCCACCATCCATTCGTACCACCTCTAATCACTACATATTCAAAAACTCTCTCCATACACATCTCAGGTCCCAATGGGATTGTTCTTGCTCCCACCCTCATAAATATATGGCATCTTACCTCCTCTATGCCTTCATACTCAACTTTACCTAACAAAGCTTGTGTTCCTTCTGAATAACTACTCTGTAATGTAATGTTATGTTCCTTCTCAATTACAACTCTGTTATGTAAATCACATTACTGTCTCAGCTCACTTACTTCGCATTAATCTTCATTTATTGTATTGTTTGAATGCTTTTTGAATTTTTGAGCTAAATGTTTTATCTACTACTTGTATAATTATCATTATATTTAGCAATCTTGTATGTACCTAATTTTGTCTGTGCTGGAGCTTTTCTCCCCAGGACTCCATTGAAAACGGGTTCTTTTGGCCCAATGGACTATCCTGGTAAACCAACTGCAAATAAATAAATAAAATAAATAAATAAATAAATAATAGTGCTGACATTAACAGGTCATAAATCTGATTTTATAATTGTCAATAATGACATATTTTACACATATTTTTGCATAATTTTGAAAGCAAGTATTTCCAGAGGCACAGTATGTATAAGCAGTAAAAATAACTGTAAAACATTGAGCTTGCAAAACAGTAAGGTTTTCACTTGCCTGGTAGAATCCTAAATATTGTTGTGACAAAACCACCGATTCCTATTAAAGAAAAAAGAAAGAAAAAAGTTGTTTGTACCTCAGCACGCTGCGTATTATTTTTGTGTTACTTTCAATTATTAAAAGACCAGTGCAGAACATTTAAGTAGCTAAAAAACAATATCATAACAAAAGATGTACAGCTATGAAAAAAACTTTCTGAACATTCGAGGAAGCTCTCTCTTTACTTATGTAAGAATTATTTCAAATAGGCTTTTGTCCTAGAACAAAACTCTCAACTGTCAATGATTTCACACAGCATCCCTTATTTTGCCTCATATTTTGGTCTGCTCCTCAAAACATTTGTGTTTTTCTGGCAATCTGTTGATGATTTCAGTAACTAAGTAATGACATGCATTTTAGTTTCAGATTTCATATCCTTCAGAAAATGTATGCTAATATAAATATAAGGGCAAGATTTAATACGTGTCACTGATTTTGGGATGTTGTCACCCATTATTTTTTGGCTTTATTTATTTATTGAGATTTGATTACTGGGAAAGTCCGATTGGGAAGGTGCCCAACAGAGAGCTGGGGAGAAAAACTCCAACGTATTGTAAAAACATTTTAAAAACAATGATTTTACAATCTTCAAAAATAATACAAAAACAATTATACCAAACTAGACATAATGTGAAAACATTGGTTAAGAATAGATACAACTTATATGATAAGGATTTAATATTTAGAGAAATTCTAACCACTTTATAGAGAAATTAAATGTAAGTTAGTATAATATAAACAGGAATTACAATATGATATAAGAGAAAAAATAGGGCTATGGAATATTTAGAGAGTTAGAAGAGAAAAATAGATTGAAGTAATGAAATGAGTGAAGAATGAAGTGTAAGGAGGTGTAAGGTATAAAAAGGTACCTGATCATACTTAGGGATAGAGTTCATCCTGGGTTGAGCAAGAACAGAGCCACACTTTGCTACAAAGTCTTTCAGAATATTTTTAAAGGACTGGAGGGAGGCTACTGACCTGACAGAAACAGGTAAGGAGTTCCAGGCCTTAGCAACATGGTATGAATACAGATCATGTCCAGCAGATTTCATAGGTTTGTTGATAGAGAGGAGTTTTTGGTCATTGGATCATAATGACCGATTGGGAACATAGCTTTGTAGAATAGTATTTAGCGCTGGACAAAAACAGCTGCTGGATAATTTTATAAGTGGTAAAAACTGTGTATATGTTAGTTGACAGGGTAGTTCTAATGAATTTAGGATCTTTAATGCTATACGGTAGTGGTGCTGCAGTAGCGTTGTCGCCTCACAGCAAGACATTGTCCCGTTCGATTCTCAGCTAGAGCGTCTTCTGTGTGGAGGCATGCGTGAATAGGCGTGCCTTCGTTGAAGGTTGTGCGTCAGGGCTGGTAACTCGGCACGTAAAAATCCACTACCAAACATTAGCGGACTGGAGTTCCGCTGTGGCAACCCCTAACCGGGATAAGCCGAAAGACACAACAACAACAAGTGTTATACAGTCATGGATACTGAAAAGGGTATGTGCTGTAGATTTAGCCACTTTGTTATACTATTGTTCATGTTTTGATATTTGTGATGCCTGGAGGTTAGTGAGGTTGGGAGCACCATAAAGTAGTGAGGGTAGGAGGAAAGTAGTGGCAGGTGTAGGTTTAGTTGCATAAGTGAGAAAGTTTTGTTACTGTAAAGCATCACTAGTTTTTGGTTACATTTTATGCAATTTTTGCGTATGCTGGTCAAATTTAAGATTATCATCCACTAACATCCCTAATAATTTGCTATGAGAAGTGACTTTAGTTGTTGTATTATTAAAAGAGAGTATTTTACATGTTTTTTTTTTCAATGAGGGAGGGATTTGAGGAGAAAAAGAAGTAGTTTTTTTTGGCAGGATGTGTATGAGTTGTGAGTTCCAAAGCTATGTTTCAGTGATTGTTAAAGCTACCTAAGTATTTCTTTTTGAGATGTACCAGGTAGTCTGATATGTATATGAGTGTGGAGTCATCTATGTATTGCTGCTGTGTGACTGTCTGAAGAGTGTTGGTGAAAATTTTAAAGAGGAGAAAACCAAGGATAAAGCCTTGTGGTGCACCCATGGTGACTGGGAGGCATGGAGAGGGGGTGGAGTGCCATTTCACTGACTACTACTTATTGGGCAGGTAGCTTTTTAATCAGAGAAGGTGGGCTGAGATAAACTTAGTGAGAACATTTGAAGAAGAAGTTTCCTGTGACAAACTGTGTGGAGGCCTTTAGACAAGTCTAGAAATAAGGAGGACACTAGTTTACTATTATCAGTAGCTTAATTTACAGTATCTATAAGAGTTATAAGTGCAGAGTTAGTACTATGAGAGTGATGGAAGCTATGTTGTATAGGAGATAGGAGTTCTTCCAGCAGGACACAGTTTAGCAGTTGCTTTTAAATACATTTTTAAGAGGTTTGGAGAGGGGGCATAAGATTGCTATTGGATTAAAGTTAGTGAATACTGTTGAATTTCCTCCTTTGTGTTGAGGGATAATGTGTGATTTGTTTCCAGAGAAAGAGAGGGAGTGAGAAAGGAAACACAAAATTCCTGGGCTGACCTATTTATAAGGCTTGAGACAAGATAAGTAAGGTTACTGGCTGTTATTTTAAGGTACTCACTTGGAAGGTCATCCGCTGAAGTAGAGCCTGGTTTGAGTTTATTAAGAGTAGTTTTATACAAGATGTGGGCACAGGTTTGGAGGTTAAAGTGAATGAGGTGACACATGACCACTGGACATGGTTAGGACTAGATATATTAGGGAATCCTTGTTAGAGATGCTATACTATTTATGAAATAAGAATTGAATTACATTGCACTTTTGATTGGTTAGTTATTGAGAGAGGGGTTAGAGTTGAATTTTGGGCTGGGATCTAAGATTTCTTTAATGGCTGACTAGAATATTGCAATGCTGTCTCCACTATTGTTCTGAAAGTTACTGTAGATAGTTTTTTGACTTAATTTACTTGTTTTTAGTATGGTTGTGGAACATTCTGAAGTTTTTGAGAAGCTGTGGTATTTGATATTTTTGCTATTCTTCCAAGCTTTTTCTCTACCTTGCATTAGCATTCTTCTCTTTTTGGATAGCAGAATTACATTATTTGTTTTAGTCTCTTCCTTCAAGGGGTTGCAAGGCTATTTAGTATATTTAAAACCTTAAGTTGTACTGACTTAATTTATGGCATCATCTTAGGGGAAGATTTTTACGATTTTCCAGTTAATAGGTGATAAGGTAGTAATGAATATCCCCTAGTTAGACTTGGATAGGTTGCATGTCGGTTTATAAACATGCTGCTTGAGAGGATGTGTGGAATGTCCAGTTGTATATATTGAGGGATTGTGAGTGGAGCATGAACTGCACTCCTGCATTCATGCAGCCAGTAGTCCCAGCAATGTGGAGACCGTGATTTCCTTGCATGCTACAGTGAGGTCACTCCTGAGGAGTATGTTTGACACTGGGTAGAGGGTTAGCCTTATAGCTTATAGGTGTATGGTAAATGTTTGATGGCCTGGTATTCCCTGGTGGGGAACCTCTGTGATGTCCCCAGCTGCTGTGTGATGTGAATGATGAATGGTGGATTATGCACATTAATGGTCTTCAGTGGGGGGAACATGACACATTAGGATAAGGGGGCAATGCATGTTGTAATGCTGGTATGCTGACAATACTCACACACATACTGTACTGATAGATGTCAGGGGTATAATGTGGGTGTTAGTGGTGGATAGTTCTACGAAATGTGAATGTGCAGGGTCTGTATACAATGGTAGCCAGTGTATGTAGTCCTGTGATGTGTTCCCCTGTTCATGTCATTCAGGTAAGATGTATCATAGACGTCACTTACCATACACGGAGGCTGAGACTGCGGTGATCATTGATGCCCTCAGACTCCATCACAGGGTACTGTTGGGGAGGAGCAGGCAGCACATGCAAGAACACAATGCCCTGTGAGCAGAACTAGTAGGGACTGTAAGCAACACTGGACACCATGACAGGAGCTATGAACAGGTCCGACACCATGCCACAGAACTAATACACAATGCCCGGCAAAGGGCTACAGCTGTGGCCAGGGACCATGCTGGCACAGGTGGAGAGCCTGCTATGCAAGCCCCACTGGCAGCCATGGAGGAGTTTCTCACCAACATTGGTGCAGCCACCACCTACCAGGAAAGCAGGTGGTGGGTGGCACAGAGTCAACAGCCGAGGAGCGCCCAGGTAAGGCCACAGTGGTCAGAACATCAATACTGTAGTATACATAGTGGCAGCCTTTGCATACTTGGAAGCATATGTTAGGTCCAACTGCATTTGTGGGTAGGGTTCTGTAATGAACACAAGTGCACACCAACTGTGAATGTCAGTCATTTGGGTAGTATCACAGCATGTACTGTACATGTTCATAAATGCACATATTATCCTGTACCAATGCCACATGTGTGTGCTGATAATACCTCTCCCCCACAACTACATAGGTCCCTCTGGTCTGGCTGGGGAACAGCAAGCTGAAGCCAATAAGTGTGGAGCTGTCTTATTGTTGCTCACCAATACTCTAGGCATGTAAAAGGCAGGCACAGGGCCTTCACATGTATACATATTGCACACACATAAGTGCCAATGAATGGCTTTGTGACATTATCAAATGTGTAGTGTGGGACATGACCTGTAGTAATGTGACAGTTGCCAAAACATACCATAGCCACGGCAAGTGCAACACACAGGACTTACTCTGGTTTGCTACTATGACACCTTCTTTGTGTGACATTACCTTAGCTTACACTATTTGTCATAACATTGAGGTGCTTCTGCTGTGCACTAATTGCTCTATGCAATCAGTACAGAACTGTAAGACATGTTTGTTGTCTTACAGTCTTGGGAACTCTTTACTGTTTCAGTTGTCACAGGTCATATCTTGGCAAACATGGACTGCAACCTACAGTGTGGTACAGATGGTGCCCATACCTGTGACCTCTGCATATGTCTGCAGATTGTCCTGATGTCTGACACATACTTGCTTTCCATATGTCATAAAATTGTGGTATCCTGGCAAACTGTGGGATAATAATGACAGACTAACATTGCAGATTGATGACAGATATTGTCATGTAATGACACATACACTTTGGAAAGTGCATTCAATTGCACGATCTGTTCTGATATCTACTTTCCATGCATATCACAGAAACATGTGAAGGTTGGGCTCAATGTTTGGTGTTGGCCCCATTTATCCATATGGATTTAACCAGATGTGTTTTTCTGTGCAGAGTTGAGAGGAATGCTGGTGGCCATAACACAGGTAGGAGATGTACGTACACACACACACACACACACACACACACACACACACACACACACACACACACACACACACAGACAAATACACACACTCAAGACCTGCCCTTGCTGATAATAGAACCTCAACCTGCCTAGTTGTACAAATTATACTGTTGTATGCATAACACAAACACCACAGAACTACTATAGTGCTCCAGTGTCTGCCACTACTATTCAAGTGGGTGGCAATTGCAGGGGCTGTTAGGATTGCCAGTGGTGGGTTCACAGGCCCTTAACATGGTATAGCCATCTGAAACATAGACACACAGCTGCATGGGGACATGCATTGAAACACACATGCACACAGAGTTGACACTTTTCCTGTTAGATAACCTACCTCTCTAGTAATGTACAATACAGACTGATATGACTATTGCATGCACCACAGTGCCTTTGTGTTAGAAAATGTGTGACTCTGCTTGTAAGGCTGATGCCATCAACAGGCTCTTTAAAGAAATGCCATAGGGAGGGGGTCAACAGGCCTTAAAATGGTACAACCAACACACACAGGGAATATGTTTCACACACAAGCACACACAGTAGTAGAGTTGGCTGTACTGAGATTCAAACACCTACCTATCTATTTATCACATGTGCCACAATGCTTATAGAGCCGATAAGTGTCCAAAGGTAATTCTAAGGTGAATGACATCAGCAGGCCTTGTAAAGTAGGGCAATGGGAAGTGTACTGGGTGGAACAGGCTTCAAAATGGTATAACCAAATCCACACAGTTGTCAGTATTGAGATTAGAACACCTATCTATCAAGTCATTTGCACTTTAGTGTGATGTAGTTATTGCATGTACCACAGAGCTTACAGGGCTAAAGAGTGTCCAAAGGTACTTCTAAGGTGAATGACATCAGCAGGTCTTCTAAAGTAGGGAAGAGGGAAGTGTACTGGGTGAGAAAGTCCTCAAAATACTTTAGCCTAGAAACACAAACACACATTTGCCAGAAATGAAATTAGATCCCCTACCTACCTAGTTATTTTTACTATAGTGTCACACAGTTATTGCATGCACCACGGAGGTTATAGGGCTGGCAAGTGTCCAAAGGTACTTCTAAGGTGAATGACATCAGCAGATCTTGTAAAGTAGGGCAATGAGAAGTGTACTGGGTGGGAAAGGCCTCAAAATACTTTAATCTACAAACACAGGATATGGTTCTTACCCCTCCCCCACTAACACACACACACACACACACACACACACACACACAGACACAGACACACACACACACACACACAGTATCACAGTCACCCATACTGAGATTAAAACCCCTACTTATTTAGTTACTTCTGCTATAGTGTTACACAATTATCGCACATGCCATGGAGCTTAGAGGACTGATGAGTGTCCAGAGGTACTTCTAAGGTGAATGACATCAGCAGATCTTGTAAAGTAAGGCAATGGGAAGTGTACTGGGTGGGAAAGGCCTCAAAATACTTTAACTTTCAAACATACACACACACACACACACACACACACACACACACACACACACACACACACACACACACACACACACACACACACACACACACACAAAGGCAGGTAATGTGATATTACAACCCCTACCTCACTACTATTACACAGTGGAGCTCACCTTCATGCTGGCACATGTGACTGATTACAACTGGTATGCAACTGTCTGCAGCAGGACATCACTTTATACCTTTCAGGGTGTCTCTGTCTATGACTCACTCTCTGTGTCTCCTTGTCTCTCTCTCTCTCTCTCTCTCTCTCTCTCTCTATCACTGACTTTCTCTCTCTTCCCCATGTCTATGTGTGTGCATGCTTGGAATATTTTTTATATTTTGCCCATGTATATGTCTGTGTATCATATGCAACAGATGCAGATATATGACATATGGGCCACCTACAGATAGCTGAGGGTAATCCTGTGTGACAGGTGTGGGTAGAGACAGTTAAGGTGTACATAGATGTCTGTATGCAAAGACATATATGCATAATACAGTTATATAGTCCGATGTGGGTTTAGACATGGGCTGTAATTATCAAGTGTAGGAGCATGCCCAGTATGACCTATAGTAAGAGTGGGACTCCATTCCAGACATAGTTGTACTCCAGTCTAAGTTTTTTGTGCTACAGCCATACCTCTTAACCTGTGAATGCAAACAATCTGGAGATAGCCTACCAAAATGGGAGGACAATGGCCCAAACATAGGGAGATACTGTAAATATTGCTCTTATAAACTTAGAAAGTTGCTAGAGTAACAGGGTTTGTTTTAGCAGACATTTTTGGACATATATGACCTCTGACACTGAAATGTATTATGCCATTACTTACTGACAGAAATCCTCAGATCATCACAGTGATTTACCATAGAAATACAAGATTTATGATGAACAGACTAAAATTATGAGCAAAACTATAAACATTCTCGCCAAATCCAGAGAGTTGAGAGGTGTGACTACAGCTGATTGGCTGATGAAGCTATGTAAACAGTCCAGCACTTCAGTGATATATTGGCTGGGGATCTCCTGGTTGTGTGGTATCCTTCTTAACTGAAAAGTCATATCCTGGTGTGGGTACAGAGTACATTGTACTGAGTAGAGATTTCCATAATAAAAAACTAATGTTGTTTGGCTTTTCCCAGTTAGGGGTTGCCACAGTGGAACTCTGGTACGGTAATGATTGGCAGTGGATTTTTTACGGTGCTGAGTTGCCAGCTCGATGCCCAACCTTCAAAGAAGGCACACCCATTCACGCTCACACCTACCTGCATGTCTTTAAACATCACTCGACCATGAAGAGGACATGCAGACTCCACACAGAAGGTGCTCCAGCCGAGAATTGAACAGGAGAACCTCTTGCTGTGACGCGACAACACTAACCGCTGCATCACTGCAGAGATTTCCATAATATGTGTGGTATATTCTATATAGCACTGTGATTTCCTGCTATGTCAGTGGCAGAGCAATATAGAGTAATGTGGTGAACCACTAACAGCCATTTGTTTATAGGTTCATAGGTTGATATGAGGTTACTAGGCTATTGGCCCTGAAGCCCTTATAACCCTTGCAGCCAAGAGTGTAGCCCATGTTAAGACATGTCAACACCCAGAGCCCCTGTCCAGCAGGGACACAGGTGTAATCACAGGACTGTATTTTCTGTTTCCCATGTACTTACAACTTATACAGGGAGCACTTCTCAAGAGGTATTGAGGTACTCAGCTTGATGTGGACAGGGAGTGTATTCCACAGATAGGGGTGTCTGTGGAAAATGTATCTGCCACACCAACAAGTCCTATTGATATCACAGACCAGGTTGATGTTGCGCCTACAGGTTGATCGAGTGGGCCTTGACATCCAGATGTTCAGCAGTCCCACCAAGGTAGGGTCTAGATTGCTTTATATTCCAGACAGAGATAACCTCTGAGGAGTCTGTATGGAACTGAGTAGACGGACAATGCTTTTAGTCTATCTGTGTAGGGTAGGTGTTTGAGGTCCTGGACTCTCCCAGTAAGGAACCTCTGTGGTCTCTCCAGCTGCTGCATGTGCTTTCTGAGGTACATGCCAAAGGGGGTGTTGTACAAAATAATTGGCCTTATAAGGGTAGAATACATGGTTCTTATGACCTCTTTGTCCCTGGATGAGATACCCTTACTTTTGAGTTGGCCCATCTATGAAGCTTTCTTTACAATGGAAGCAACATGGTGCTCAGAAGTCAGGTTGCTATCAACCTGGGTGGCCACATGCCTCACTACTGATTGTGTATGTAGGACGTTGTTAATATGATAATATGTGGGTATGTCAGTCTCCTGGAAGGGGATGATGATGCATTTTTAGTCATTCAGTTTGAGGCCATATCACTGGCAGCAGTCATTTGTTTTGGTGAGACCCTCTTGGAGGACATCCACATAACTTTCAGAATTGATGACAGTTCCCAGCTTGCACTCATCTGCAAACTTGGTCAGCTATAGGCCAGTGTTTTTGGCCTGTACCTCAGGGAAGTATATCCCATATAACAGAGGCCCCAAGACTGATATGTAGGGTATGCCACTCGTTATGGGTGTACTGCTTGAGTTGACTACCCCTATTATGATTCTGTGAGGTCTATCACTGAGTCAGTTTGCTACCCATCTGGTAACATATGAATTGATGCCTAGTTGACAGAGTTTATCTACTTTGGCCAAGTGGGGAATAGTGTGTAAGGCTTTGTCCATGTCAAGGTGGCTGGTGTGCACCATCTTTCCCTCGTCCATGGCTTTGGTGGCTGTCTCAGGAAAGACAACCAGATTTATCTGACATACCTCCCACTGACAAAGGCAGACTGTGTGGGGTCGAGTATATGGAGTTTGCCAATGTCCCTGTTAATGAGGTCCATGATAATACATTGCATGGCCTTGCAGATCAGGCTAGTTAGGCTGATGGGTCTTAATTTCCTGGATCGGTTAATACTCCACCTTTGTGTAAAGGGATGACAGTGACAGTCCTCACTCAGCTGTGACAGAGGAAGTACTTAGGCTTTGGTTGAGTAGGGTGCGTAATGGTGCTGCCAGTTCATGCCAGAGTTCATGTAGGATGCAGCGTGGGATGTATTCATGTCCCATGGAGGCTGTCTTCTTGCCTTTGAGAGAGCAGTGATGCCCTATTCCCTAGTGATAAGGGTTAGGTGGTCAGGTACTGGGGATATCCTTCTTTACTGATGGGGGGGGGGACAAAGGGGAGACATTTCCACTGAATCTGTCAGCCAGTAGATTGGCTATATCTACAGCATTTGTGTATGTCGTGTCCTTGATTGCCACTTCTGCACAGATCTGGGAGCTTCCTTTCAGAATGCAGACATATGTGAAGAAGGCCTTATGATTGTCTGTCTTAGATGTGGGCAATTTGGAGTTGGAGTTGCCTTTAGAGGAGTTCACTGGTGCTCTTATTTGTTTGTTTAGGCTAACCAGAGATTTCTTCTAATTGTGCACTTGGTTCTGGACAGCAATGTTCGTCTTTTGTTATGTAGTTCCTTTATTGCAGATGTTTCCAGACAGGTTTACTTTCTCTTGCAGAGGATGATGTTGTCTTGTAAGGTATTCCTGATTCCATGCATCTCTCTCTCTCTCTCTCTCTGTATATATAGATATATATATATATATATATATATATATATATATATATATGTGTGTGTGTATATGTGTGTGTGTGTGTATATGTGTGTGTGTGTGTGTGTGTATATATATGTGTGTGTGTGTGTATATATATATATATATATATATATATGTGTGTATATATATATATATATATATATATATATATGTATATATATATATATATATATATATATATATATATATATATATATATATATATATATATATATATATATATATATATATATATATATACACACACACACACACACACACACACACTGGTATAGTATTTCAGTGTACATTTGGACATTGTTGCCTATTCTTCCAGTGGGGGAGGGGGCTGTAAAACTGCTTATGCTATCCCTCAGGTGGTTGTGATCAGCTTGGGAGACATTTTCATTTTACCATGGTTAGAGGGGGGTCAGAAGAGATGGTGATATAGAAGGTGACCACTTTTTTGTGGGATCCTGCAAGGGACAATGATGCCGTAGGGGTGCTGTAGTGGTTAATCATGTTGGTTACTGCCAAGTCCAACATATGTATCACATCTTGTGTGGGTATCAAGTAGCTGTCCTAAGGATTTAGGATTGATAAGATGTGGGAATTTCTGTGCATTTCCGTTCTGGCATGGTTGTTTTTTTCCAATCTATGGTTGGGTAATTAAAGTCAGACAAGATTAGGGTAAAGGGTTGACTCTTCATAGATTTGTAGAGGGCCAGATAGGTGGGGTGGGCATCCTGAGTCAAATATGTTGGCCTGTAGCTACCTATAATTTGAATAGGGGTCTTGTCAATGGTTAACTGCACTTGGAATGTTTTTTGTGTCAGACAGTTTGACCAGCAAGAAGGTGTGTGCCTGTTTAATATATATTAATACTGCACGTCATTTGGCTTTGCTGCCCACATTTTGGGGTACGGCTGTGTGATAGAATGAGTGACAAGGTAAGGATGGGTTGCTCTTCGCAGCTGTGGCCCAGGTTTCTGTGAGTGTACAAATGTCAGCATCTTCCAGGGTTAAAAATGCTTGCAATGAGTGCATTTTCATGTTTAGACTCCTAGCATTTTGCAGTATGACCTTTAATTTGCATTTTGTTGAGAGTTTCATGTTGGTAGTACCGACCTCATGACTTTACCTAAAACAGCCAGAAGCCTGAAGGCCAATTGAGACAGATGCAGGTCATCTCTAGCAAAGCAGCATGATCTGTCGATCATATCTTCCCAGGCTGGAAGGCACTGGATCATAGGTTCATAGATTACTACTAAGCTAACTGCCTTTGCGAGCCATTTTAAGCCTAGCCAATTATCCCTAGTGAGACTCAAACCCTGCACCTTGTGTTTGCAAGGCAAGCACCTTAACCATTAGGCCACCCTAATAATGCCACTTGTATTTAGGCATTATTCTGGGGGACAGTAGATGCTGCTTAAGCCTAGGGACATACCTGCATGGGATACATATTCAGCAAGCTCAATCATGTCTGTCTTCCTATAGTCCAGAGAGGTATGTCTGAAGTCGTTCACACCAACATGGACTGGGACAGACTCCTAACAGTACCTGTTGTAGAGAAACTTCAGTCCATGTGTGATATGGCAGGTGATGGAACCTGACAAACAAGAAACTGTTACTGTCTCCTTATGCAGCCTGGTGAGAGGCACATCTGTGTGTCTCACAATGGAGTCTCCTATAAGTAATATGTTGGGTTTATCGTTGGGCCTTAGTGGTTGCCTGACAGTGTGTGTGGACTATGCATGGTATGTGGTGTGGAGGTTTGTGGATGTCTCATGTGTTTTTGGCTCTAAGGTGTCCTTTGTTTGGGTTTGTATTTGTTGAGGAGCCCCACATATGTGGACGTGTGTTGTGTAGCTGTGGGTGATGTTTACTGATTGCATACACTGCAGGGAACCTGTGTTACTGCACAATCTGTTCTGGTGTGCACATTCTCCATTTGTCTGGCCAGTGGTTCCCCTTCCCCTTATATGTGTCTCTTTGTCCTTCTGTAGTGCAGTCACAGGCTTTGTCCACAGTTGCTGCTATATATTTGTATTTCTGGTGTGAGTGGGGTAGAAGACATAACATCACACACAGGGTTATGGACTTCACACCTCTAAGTGTACCTGTTCATGGGATCATAGGTAATTACTAGGCTACTGGCTCTGGGGCCCTTACAAGCCTAGCCAAGAGTATAATCACAGAAAAGAAACCACAGTCAGCAGCTTTCAACCCTCTCAATGAGGGACACAGGTGGCACCCCTAGGACAGATTTTTGGTTGCCAATCTATTCAAGGGTGCACTTGTAGAGGGTCAGCAACGTACTTTGTTTGACATGTATGTGGAGTGTATTCCAGAGATGGGTCAGGCTCTGGGAGACAAACCTGTCTCTCCAGGAGGGTTTGTCTATGTCACATATGACATTTAAGACTTTTGATGGGGTACTAAGCGAGGAGTTAGACCTACAGATATGGAGCATCTGTACTAGAGTAGGGTCTGTGATTGCCTTGTAGGTGAGACACAGGTCACCTCAGAGCAAACTGTGTGATACAGAGTAGAGTGATACTGATTTGAGCCTGTCCACATTGGATAGGTGTTGTAGGCCATGGATTCTGTTTGTGAGCTATTTCTGTGGCCTTTCCAGTTGGTGCAGGTATTTGTGGAGGTTCATACCAAACAGGGTGTTGTACTCAATTATTGGCCTAATGAGGGAGGAGTACAGAGAGGTAATAACCTCCTTTTTTCCAGATGCAATCTCTTTACTTATGAGATGACCCAATTAAAAGCCTTTTCTGACCACTACCGCTACATGATGGTCAAATGTGAGATTATTGTCAACTTGTATACCCAGGTCTCTCAGCACAGGTTGTGTGCTTAGGAGTTTGCTGCTAATGTGGTAATCAGTAGGGGCTGTGTTTTTGATGAATGGTATGCTAATACATTTTTTTGCATTTAACATAAGGCCATGACTTTGGCACCAGTCATTTGCTGATGTGAGACCCTCTTGAACTATATTAACATAATTTGGGGAGTCAATGACAGCACCCAAGTTACAGTTGCCCAGAAACTTGGTCAGCCACAGGTCTTTTGTCTTTTCTTGGACCTCTGAGAAGTACATAGCAAACAATAGGGTCCCAGGACAGATCCCTGGGGGGCACCACTAGTGGCAGGTCTGCGATCAGAGGTAGTGGCATGTATTTAGACCTTGTGAGTCCTATTGGTGAGCCAGTTGGGCACCCACATGATGACATAGGGATTTACACGACGTTCTGTTAACTTTTTGAGGATGCCCGAGTGGGGGATTATGTCAAAGGCTTTGGCCCAGTCAAGGTAAGCTGTGAGTACTGACTTTTCCTCATCCGGTGTCTTGGTGACAGTCTCAAAGATGTCAACCAGGTTCAACAGGCTAGGTCTGCCATTGACAAATCTGAACTGGGTGGGGTCAAGTGCTTGGAGATGGCCTATGTCCTTGTTTATGATGTGCATAATAATACACTCCATGGCTTTATAGATCAGACTTGTCAAGCTAATGGGGCATTAGTTCCCAGGGTCAGTAGTGACACCACCTTTGTGCAAAGGGATGACAATGGCGGTTCTCCACTCTGCTGGAATGAGCCCCATACTTTGGATATGGTTAAGTAGGGTGCTCAATAGCAAGGCTACTTCTTGCTGGAGATGTTGCAGACTACAGCCTGGGATACTATCAGGTCCCATGGCAGCTGTGTTGTTTAGCTTAACACTTGATCTACGGAGATGTGAGGTGCAGAGCAAGTGTCAGGGATGTGGAATGTGCTTTTGGGTGGGGACAGGGGGGTAATATTTGCGCTGAACCTATCTGGTAGCAAATTGGCTACATCTACAGGATCAGTGTAAGCAGCACCATTAAGATGTAATGTAGAACAAACCTGGTGTTAGCTATGGATGTTTCTGACATAACTGAAAAAAGCTTTGTGGTTAGCCTTTGTTTCAGAGGATACTTTTGATTCATAATTGGCTTTGGAGGATTTCACTAGTGATCTACTTTGCTTGTTGAGGAGCTTTTACAAATGGGGATTTGTGCCTTTTTATCCTTGGACAACAGTTGCTTCCTTTTGTTGTAAAGCCTGTTGAGAGAGGATGTCCACCACATAAGTTTGTGTTTCCTTAAGGAGCAGGTTTTAGTTGTATTGGGTATGGCTGAGTTCATGCAGTTGTACAGATACTTGTATACTGCACTGGTATAATGTTTAGCATATTTGTCTGCATTGTCTGAGGGAGGCAGTGGTGTGTAGCTACTGATACCCTCCCTTAGAAGGCTGTGGTCAGTTTTTGAGATGTAGAAGTCAGACGAACAGCACCTGTTTAGCAGGTTGCCCATCACTGCACACCTACATCGCCTCTGGTCCTCAGACAGTTTGTGTTGCAATGTTATTATAAGGCTACATGTTGGCCATAGCTGTCAAACCATCACAGACTGACATCTGGACAGACGTCAGACACAGGCCCACTCATGGGCACAGGGTGTTAATATTGTTCTTCCAAATGTGGAGAGTTTGGACAATTGTTTGGTATTGGCTTGCTTTTTCTTATGGGTAAGATGTCTGCTTCTCCACTGTCTGCCATTGATGTTTACACATCACCCCTTATTGTTTTGCATGCAATTTGGCAGGTAAGTGCAATGTTATGACAAGCAGAACAGATATATGAGGCATACTTGTGGTCCTTCTGTGACACTCTCGTCATTCCAGGGGTATTGCTGGTGCCCAGTGACTTGTCGTTAGTAGTAACACAATAAGAATGCAGCCATTTATAACCTGGCACTACACTGACTTTCAAAGACCTGCTGTCCTACTAGGCACTGTGTAGGTTACTCTGTGCTGTGTGCTGTCTAGATGTGTGACCCCCATCCCTGAATTGTCCAACTTTCCTGCAATAATGGATATTGCCATCTGGATGGTGTGTACTACTCCAACCTAAGGTGCAGCTGACATAAACATAGTTTGCACAGACAGTTTTGAAACGTGGACCCTGTCAACCACAATACTTTACTTAGACCACTAAGCCAAGACAGCCAACAGTAAGTGCTACCTACTTCCTGATAGTATCAACCATGCATATACATAGCTCATTAACTCATGCATATTCAGGACATGCTACAAGTTAGCAAGTTGATTGTGACAGACCTGGGAATGTGTGCTGTGCTGCTATTACCCTACAAACATGAATGTTCCTGCATTGCTATGGGAAGACAGGTGTGTTGGGGGAAGGGGTCATACCTCTCAACTGTACATATTTCCACAGACTGTCCAGATGTTAGCTTTACATTTTGGTTCCATTTAGTATAGTATTGTGCTTGTCTTGGAGAATACTGGCATATCACTAGAGACCGAAGGTTAGACAGTTATGACAGATATTTGAGTTTCAGACTTCCTACCCTTCGGCAACTTAAGGCAACTGCAAGACCTGCTGTGATCTCACTGTATAAGTTTGTAAGTGGACTATTTCATCATTGTCTCTGTTTGTGGGCCATTGCCACACATTTCTTTCTGGCTTTGTACAGCTGACTTGCTTTGAGAGGCTGAGAGGTGTGTATGGGACTCCAACATTGACATCCATGCATATAACCTATGACCCCAGAGTTTGTTAGTCCCTCACATATACTGCAGTGAGTTTTGTCACCTAGGGGACTACTGCATATTCTGGGTAAGCCAGCATTTGACGAACATTTCTTGTTGCCCCACATAGCTGTCAGTTGTCTGCTGCTATCCCTGTAGGCTACCCCATTCCCTTACATACATGCAGCAATACCATAGATATGCTAGCACAACACAATACAGCGTTGATTTGTTGTTAAGAAGAGTGACTTACCTTGTGCCTGCATCAGTTATGAGGACAGTGCTTAAGGACTGACTCTGTCAGATGTATGCAGTAGACAGCCTATAAATGGTAAGGTACAGGTAGTGTGATGTCTGGCATCCTTTTTACTGTGTGTGCAAGTCAGAGAGAAGTGAGGTTCCCTGGGTCTCTAAGGTGTTATTTTATGTGCTATACATTGCCTCTTTGCCAAGGCCAGGGTGTACTGGGCATGCCTACATTTGTCTACAGGGAGAGGCTCAGGGGGGTTCTTCCTCTGAGTCTCCCTGTGCCTGTGGAGACCTTGGCAATGGTGGTGGTCTGTGTACCCCTTCCCTGTGCTGTTCCTGCCACAGCTGTTTCTGCAAGATCATATTGTGTAGCATGGCAGACACTATGAACATGTGTGCACATGTGAGTGGACAGTACTGTAAGGCTTCACCAGATATGTCAAGGCAGTGGAACCGTGACACACACTCTACAATATTTCTAGTTTGTGTGTGCCTCATTATGGCATTCTTCAGTGTGTGTGTGTGTGTGCACATTTCTGATGGGTGTCATCATCCACGGTTCCAGTGCATAGCCAGCATCCCCCACAAGATGGCCGTACGGGATGTCCCCCCTGACAAATGCCTGGTACAGCTATGAAGTGTGCCAGATGTGGGAATCATGGTAACTGCCAGGGCTGCCAGCACACACATTGATGATAATGCCTTGGGCACTGCACACAACCTGTCAGTTGATGGAGTGATAGCCCGTAGACTCTACCCTCTTCACTGGTTGGTGCGTTGATGTGGACATGGGTGCAGTCTATGGCATCCAGTACCTCTGGGTTGTTTGCTACATGGTGGAAAAGATGCATATTACTGGTCCTCTTCTCAGGGGTGCTGGGGAAATAAATGTGCTCACTGGCATGTCTTACCATGGCATCCAGGAACTGGTGCAGTACCCTAGATGCAGATGCCTGTAAGACCCTCATGATATCCCCAGCAGGTCCTTGGAAAGTACCTGTAGCTATTATTCTTAGGGGTACACACACCTTTGTTTCGACTGAGATGGGTTCCCCGCTGTTGGCTTCCTGTGATTACAGGGACTTTGCATTCTTCTGGTATAGAGATGGGCCCTTTAAGGGGTGAGAGGGGGTAAAGTTAGCACTGAACCTATCTGCCAGGATGTTGGCAGTATCAGTTGGGTCTGTATATTTAGTGCCATTGTGCTGTAACTCAGAGCAGATCTGAGTGTTGCCATTAAGATTCTTGACATAGCTATAGAATGCTTTATGGTTGTCTTTTGAATCAGTGGCGATTTTGTTTTCATAACTAGCTTTGGAGGATTTTATCAGGGATCGCAGCTTCTTATTGAGGTTGACCAGGGAGCTCCTCCACTCATGGGATTTCACTCTCTTTTGCAACAGTTTCTTCCTTCTGTTGTACAGTTTGTTTATGGCAGCGGACTACCAGATTGGCTTCCTTTTTTTGGAGGATTGGTTCTGTTTGGGATAGCATGATCCATGCACTCGTTTAAGTGCTTATAAAGTGCAATTGTGTAGGATTCAGTAGTTGTAACTGTATTGTCCATCTGCATGGGTGTCATGAAGTTCACTACTTCTGTCTTAGGAAGAATGAAGTTGGCTTTGGAGAAATTTTTTACCGTAGTTTCCTTAATGGGGGGTGGGGGCAGGATGTAGATATCTAGGGTGATTAGCTTATGGTTGGATCGGACCAATGAAGCATTGACTTCAGGTGTGGAACACTGGTCACTCATGTTGGTAATGACTAGATCTAGGATATTGTTGCCCCTAGTGGGGTGTGGATAAGTTGATCCAGGGCATTGGAGTTTATGAATTCCGGAAAGCATTGACCGAAGGAGTTGGTACATGAGTAGATTCCCCAGTTAATGGTGGGGTAGCTGAACTCACCCATTATTAGGGTGTTTGGCTGAACCCTAATATATTTCAGTACATCAAGAAAAGAGGAGTGGGAATCCTGGGGCATGGTGGGAGATCTGTAGCAAGCTACAATTTGGATTGCAGTTTTGCCCAGAGTTAATTACACTTGGATAAGCTCAGATGCATTATGCTGAGCAACTAGCCTGGAGGTGTGGATATCCTTAATAAATATGGACACCCTTCTGCCTTTGGTGTTCCAGTCCAGGTTACAGGGCCGAAAAGTGTGGCATGAGTTATAGCCTGGTAGTGCAGGGGTGCTCTCTGGAGCCTTGAACCAGGTCTCAGTCACTGCACAAATATCGATGTTCTCCATTTTAAGGAGTACTTTGAGTGAGTGCATTTTGAGATTTAGACTTCTAGCATTGAGTAGCATCACCCTCAGTTTTTGCTTGCCTGTTCCTGTTATGGTGGTGAATTTGTCATTTGAACCTTGCCTAAAAAAGGCACTATAGGGGTGGCAAGAACCTTAGCCAGTATCCGGAATCCCAGGGGTGACAGGTGCAGGCCATCTCTGGCAAAGCATTGTGGTCTGTCGACCATGTCATCCCAGGCAGACAGATACTGGATCCCTTTAGAATGACACCAGAAGCTTAGCCAATTGTTGAAGTCAATCATTTTGTCCTTGTACTGCGGTATCATTCTGGGTGATGGCAGAATGCTACTCAGGGCTAAGGTCATACCTGCCTGGCAACAAGATCGGAGAGCTCTTCCATGTCTCTTTTCATGTAGTCCAGGGAGGTACATTTCAGGTCATTCACACCAACACGGACAATGACAGAGTCATATTTGTACTTGTTGTGGAGTGACCTGAGTGCGTGGGTTATGTGGCGGATCCTGGCACCCAACAGGCAACTGACAGTAACCTTCTCCTTGTTTAGCCTCCTGAGTGGAACATTAGTGTGCCTGACTATAGAGTCACCTATGACTAGTATGTTGGGTACGTTGTTTTGCTTTATTGGCTGTGGTTGAGTGGCACACTGAGTCTGTGGGCTATGTGTCATTTGGGTTATGCTGGGGGTGGAGGTTGCTTGCATTTCTGCTTTGAAGGTCTCTGTTGCTTGAGCAGATTATTATTGAGAGCCTCCGCGAATGTTTTTGTGTTTCTATGTGTGGATTTTGGCGGTGTAGATTTAGTGAGACTATGTGATGAGTGTGGTGTGGTGCAAGTGTTTACTTTCTCCTCTTGACTGTCAAGGTCAGTCTTTGTTGGAGAGAGTTTACCTCCAGTTTGGCTAGATAAGTACATCTCTCACAGGTTGTTGTGTTGGGTGTTAGGAGGAGAGGGTTGTCTGTGTACATGAGACAATTTCTACATTGCCCCAAGATGCCCAGATTCATCAGATAGACAGGAGAGAACACTGGGAGCTGACGCTTGGACATGCCTGAATAAAAAACTATTTTCCTCTAGATAAGTGAGGAAAGTGAGTACAAGAGCTGTTTTCCTCTAAGCATGTGAGGAAAGTAAGTACCACAACTGTTTTCCTCTAGGTAATGAGGAAGGTTGAGTGCTGTAGTAATTAGTAGCTTATTTAGTGCTTACAACAAGTTCTGAACAAGTGCTGATCACGGATAAGCAAATTCAAGTGCTAAAACTAACAATCTGTATCTGGACTAAACTAGTTACAGGAAAGGGGGAAACAAGTGCAAATGTGGGCTTTTAAATCAGAAAGTTGAGAGAGATGGCAAAACTGCTTAAACGGCCAATAACTACAATTTCTGGGCCAGAACCACTCCTTATGTGGTAGATAGGTTACCTAGTGCTTACCACTCCCACTGATAAGCTAGAAGGCTTCCCTCCAGCACAGAAAGCTGGGAGGGGGAGGTGGTCTCAGAAGCTTACATACAGTCCTGGATACAGCAAATCTGAATATGGACTACACTAGTTACAGGAAAGGTAGGAAACAGGCTTAGATTTTTTTTTTGTTTTGTTTTTTTTTTTATATACAGAAAAGTAGCTAAAACAGCAGTAAAAACAATTCAAATGCAGTGCAAGCTAGAACACTTGAGTATGTAGCAATGTTAGACCAAACAGTTTAAAAAAATGCAATTAAATTAAAAATGACTAAAAACAAGTGCAGAAGGAGTCTATTAGGTAGAATGAGGTAAAGAGACGGGACTGGGGGGAATGTCCCAGATCAAATCTACAATGGGGGCGGGCAACTGCAGAAGCCTCCAAATTTAAACAACAAGACAGGAATAGGGAGGGTGGGTAGAACACCTTCAGCAGAGATCTGAAAAACTATACAGTGAAGCAAAAATAACAGTGCACAACTCTGAAGTCAGCCAGCAATGATATAAAATGAATCAAGCAACAATTAACAGTACACAACTCTGAAGTGCCAGAAAATATATTTAGCTCTGTAATCTCCAGATAGTTTGAAGAGCACTCTGTCAGGACACAGGAAGGCTCCAGCAATGATATGCAGGCTGTTACTAACAGGGTCTAATTTTATTCAAGTAATCCTTGAGATAGTCAAATAACACACAGGATATAAAACCAGTTATACCAACTTAAGACACAGAGAAATAGGGGAGGTGGGGAAAAACACCTTCAGCAGAGATCTGAAAAACTACACAGTGAAGCAAAAATAACAGTGCACAACTCTGAAGTCAGCCAGCAATGATATAAAATTAGTCAAGCAACAATTAACAGTTCACAACTCTGAAGTTCCAGAAAAATATGCTTAGCTCTGTATATCTCTAGATAGCTTGAAGAGCACCCTGTCAGGACACAGGAAAGCTCCAGCAATGATACTGGACTTGTGACAGAAGTTAACAGCATTGAAAGCATCGACAGACACTTTAGCATTTATAATAACACATACCAAGCTTTAAAAGTAATAATAGATAAGACAGTGACATTATAATACTAAGGGTTGGAGAATGGCTTCTTTATGCCCAGAGGCATGGTAACTTTTGGAACAGGTAGGACTTTCTGTGTGGTGTAAACTATAAAGTAATTTCCTGTAAAACAGAATTAAAAAATGTTGATGTTTTCACTTACCTGGTAAAATCCTAAACGTTGTTGTTCCAAAAGATGTGATTCCTGAAAAAAAGGAAAGTTTTTTTTGTATCTCTGTTCCACCTTTCATAATAATGTTAAAACATAGCAAATGATGTAGAGCTAAGACATTCAGATATCAAACAAATTAATGCAGTACAAGTACTTTTTTCTGAAGGCACAGAATGGGTTAGTTCTGAAGTACAAGCGCTGATTCACCCGCCATTTAGATAAATCTAGATTTCACTCTATGTTTTATCTCCTTTATAGGACACTGCTTAGGATTACAGAGTTTGAAGCCATCACAATTAAAAAACATTTATTGTACACCAACAGTCCCCATGACTCAGCAATGCTCCATGTAAGAATAGAGTTTTTCTTACATGAAGCATCCCGTGTCCTTATAGAACAGAACTGAATAAACCAGACGACATTACAGTATTAGTCTCATATAGGCTATAAATAAATAAAACTGTAACTGCCTGTCAATAAAATTCAAAGCACTGGACTGGTTGTGTTTACTCTGGTATGGTATGATTTGAAATGTGTACAGGTTATGCACAACAACTGTAGCTGCAAAAGCATCAAACAATCAAGTCTCATCTGACAAAGTTAGTGCCTTTATAAGACAAAAGATTAACTGATATGAAATGTTTCATACACCAAGATCTGATATCTGAATAGTAATGTTGTGTTAACCACTGTTTTCCACACTGTGCTATGTGATAAGGTATGTATAAGAATGTATGTCTAGAATGTCATAATTACAAGGTCAGATTGTACAACCAAGAGAGTATTAGACAGAAAACATTCAGGGAAGAGACAGCAGTTTCTCAATAGCTTGCTCTGATGAAACACAAAATCTTTTGTTGTATTTTCTGCACAAACAGGCACGGTTTGAATCCCGGGAATGGTAGTAAGCTGCGTGCATAATTTCTCCTAGGATTTTGTGATTACTTGTAGAAACAGTCAGGTAGTGTTAACAGAAATTTCCTCCACAGGTCTGACAGGTAAGAAAAGGTATAAAGTAGCTATAAGAAGGTTGTAGTTATACTGTGTCCAACACCCATAGTCCATCCCCGAGGCTGCAAATGACAGCAAGATAAGTACATACACCAAGTGGTCTACCCCAAGAAATGTTCAAGTGTCATGCTGCCACAGCTACTGGTCCCTGCAGCCAATAACTAGGGTGACCAAAAGAAATCAAGATTGAGTATGGCAGTAGCACACACACACACACACACACACACACACACACACACACACACACACACACACACACACACACACACACACACACACACACACATATATGCAGTATGAGTGCACATATGTAGCTCTGACTGTGAATATGTATAGAAACAGTCAGGTAGTGTTAACAGAAATCTCTTCCACAGGTCTGCCAGGTAAGTAAGAGTATAAAGTAGCTATAAGTAGGCTGTACTTATACACTGTGTACAAACATACCACTGCCCAACCCAAGGCCATAGGTTGTTGTAATAATACCTGTAGAGTAATGTTTAGAGCAATGATCATTAAAGCTGTGATCACTGCAAGAATCTACATCTGTTAATTAACATCTCTCCCCCACCTTATCTTCACCAATAACCTAAACACATAAATGAATGGGTATGTTTTTGACCAAACCTACCATTGGGACATGTGTCCTACTGTTCTACAAATATTGAAATGTTTTCCAGTTAATGTTCCCTGTTCAAATACTTATTGAAATGTTTTCCAATTAATGTTCCCTGTTCAAATACTTTCATTGGTGGTAGCCTGCTTGCTGGTGCAATGCCCACTGTGGTTCCATATATGCATGTGTTCTGTTTGCTATGCAAATATTCCAAATTTGTTGTTTTGGGTTAATGGGAATACTCATGCATGCTGTTATAACTAATCCTGGAATGTGTTTTTCCTGACTAACCAATATATGTTCTAAAACTGCAACACCATAGCATGTCTGGGAAGGCCGATCCCAGTGGATCCACCTCTCCCACCTCATCTGGCCATGGCAGTGGGGGGCTGGAGGGTGGAAGGGGGCAAAGCCCCCCACCTAGTTTCAGCACATCTGGGACCCACCCCAGGACCCCCCTCATCTGCTGGTTCTGCACCACCTTCAGGTGGAACCTTCTCAGGGGATGGAGATCATCCCCCCAGGTGTGGGCATGGACAGGATCCTGTCACACGAAGCCAGGTCTGGGGTCTGGTGAGTAGTGAGCCCTGCAAGGAATTGGGAGATCTGCTATGCCAGATTGAGGGCCACATGGTGCATTTAGAGGGTCAACCTTCCCCTCCTGCTCAGCCCCCAGCACAACCACCTTTGGGGCCGTGAAGGTGCAGAGGTAATTGCCCATGGGTGGGGACCTCAGTCCCACTGTATCCATTTAGGGGTTCATTGGCTTACGATTACCAAACACCCCTCCCCATTCAAGGTGTTTGCCCCCACATGTGATATATACTGCTCCTGTATGCTGTCTTTTCTATCTTGTCTGCCTTCCTAGCCAACCTACCTCCCCAAATATACCTACTATCCTTCCCCAACATCCCACTCTCACCTTAAAAAAAAAGGGGCAATCTGTTCCTAAAAAAAAAAAAATGTCGCCCCGTACACAGCTGTCCATTTCATACACATGTCCAGTGGACAAATGTAATCGGGTCTAACTGGCTTCACAACACATTACTGTTGTCCTCACCCCCTCTCAAGGGTTTGAGTTTCCAAATTTACCTATAAATTCAATACACATGCACAGTCATTGCTGTAGGAGAAATGGACAGCTATGGACCTTTCCTACAACCGTCCTGTACATCCCTAGCTACCTGTCATACTATACTTCCCTCTGCATGCCCCTTTTTCACCACTTTTCTATCACCCCTTTTTTCTTTTCTTTCAAAGAAATTAGTGTGGGAGTAAGCATGTTTGCACATTGCTAAGCGAAACCAACACGGATTAAGCATCTGTAAATTTAACCGTATATTGGCATCGCTTAGCTTTCCGCAAATCAGCTTACAACTGCTTAAAGGTGCCTTAATCACTCAGTATCCAACAGCCCTTGTTCTGCCCAGCAACAAAATAATCAGCCCTGCTAAGTCTTGAACCCAGGACCATGTACACTAGAGTCAGAGAACATTCCACTATGCCATCTGAGTTATATGAAATATTTTTGCCTTTTCAAACCTAACATTCAATAGAGGCATACAACAATAGTGAGAAAGTGCTGTGGAAACATTTATGTGTCGTATATAGACACACATAAATATATATATATATGTATATATGTATGTATATATATATATATATATATATATATATATATATATATATATATATATGTATATATATATATATATATATATATATATATGGATCTAGGTTATAACATCGACAACTAAGAAGAGTGACAGCCAGTTCCCCGACACGAAAACACCTAAACAGACATGATCAAACTGCAAATCATGGACATTGCACAGGTAAGCGGTTTAAATTACGCTAATCTTGCCTACCATGAGGACTAAGTAATACAATGATCGTAACACATGCATAACACTGCCACTCTTACTCAAACATGGTAGATATAGATATAGATCCAGATATATATATATATATATATATATATATATATATATATATATATATATATATATATATAAATATATATATGTATATATATGGGTTACTTTCATTTGACTGAAAACCCATTTGACTGACAACTCATTTGATTGACAACTAGTACTTCAGTACACTTTAAGGCAAATAAAAGGGATTTGTCCCCTTTCCCAATGTAGTATGCCCCTGGAGTTGGTATATATAGTTAGGGAGGGTGTGGGGGGCACAGCCGCTCACTTATTTTGGTTTAAATTCTGAACCTTTTGTGTTATTTTCTTCTTTTAAATGAAACTAGGCAGGAGGCTTTGTCCCCTCCCACCCCCCACCCCCCCAAAGTGGGGAGCTGTGCCAACCACCCCCCAACTATATATACCAACTCCAGGGTCACACTACACTGGGGAAGGGGACAAATCCCTGTTATTTGCCTTAAAGTGTACTGAAGTACTAGTTGTCAGTCAAATGGGTTTCAGTCAAATGGGCTGTCGATCAAATGAAGGTAACCCATATATATATATATATATATATATATATATAAATGGAGATATGCATAATATATATATGTATATATATATATATATATATATATATATATATATATATATATATATATATATATATATATATATATATATATATATATATATATATATATATATATATATATATATATATATAGGTCTCTGTTAGAACGTCAAAAGCATGATTCATCGAACCGCACTTTGACGAACACACTTTAGCGAAAGTGCATAATATCAAATATGCACTTTCGCTAAAGAAGACTGAAAAAAGAAGAAAACATGCTGTTTGCGTGTTTTGTTAGTTGTACATCAACATATACTGTTGATGTACAGCTAACAAACCTCTTGTGGAGATTGCGGTACAGTGAGGATGAGGGAATATTCTCTTTTCCCCATTGTAGTACGATCCCGGAGTTAGAATATTAAATTAGGGGGTGTGGTGGGCACATGAGGGCTTGCCCCCCTGCAAAGTACTGTTTACAGATTGTTAGTCTGCTTTTTGCCAGTTACGAAAACTGGCTTTTGCGAAAGTGCACATTCGATATAATGCACTTTCGCTTTTATGGGCTTCGATGTTGTTAGATCGGTGTTGTGTGCTTTCGATCTAACAACACAGACCCATATATATATATATATATATATATATATATATATATATATATATATATATATATATATATATATATATATATATATAGTTATATAACATGAAGTTCAGTATTCCTGTCCCAGAGACTTCCCATACTCTGGAACAAACTACCTATCTATGTCAAGCAAAGTTCCTCATTAGCACTCTTCAAGAAAAATCTTGATGAGTGGATGGGAAATAGGAAATACATTCCGGGAATCACTTCTGTGGCTCTGCTAGACAGGGGCACAGGAAAATAACTTTCTTGGGTGACGTAAGCCAGGGAACCTTGTTGGCTAGGCTTACTTAGGCCCTTGGGCCGATAGCCTAGTACCTGCCTATGAACCTCAGAACCATACCTAACAACCTGTTAGTGCAACACTAATGAACAAAGGCTGTACAATGGGTGGGAAATGGGCCATATATAGGGACATAATCAGAATATTGCTGTCATAACTGAACAGTTCTACAGCAGCAGGGTGTGTATCAGCAGAACCGTCTGAATGATATGAGGATGGGAACTCACATGTATGTCATTATTCTCTGACATAAATCCTTGGATCATAACAGTATTTCCTAGACAAATACAAATAAACTGTGGAACGGAAACAAAGTATGGGCCAAACACCTGGACCATCTGCAAACAGCCTAGCAGTGGAGAGGTATGCTCACAACCCTTTAGTGCAATGACTCTGGAACAAGCCAGACAAAGTCGGGGGACAAAGGCATGACAATCGAGAGATACACAAATTACGTGAGTAGATAAGTTGAGAAGGTTGTTGTACTAACACTATTACTGCTAACATATATTGACAGAAATATCACCTTAGTGCATTTTTAGGCAATGTCTTGAAGATGAAATTACCACCATAACAGATACAAGCAAATTAAATCTGAAGGCTATGCTACTCAATGCTGCAGGTCTAAATTTCAAAATGCACTCACTGGAACCACACCTTAAAATGGAGAACATTGACATCTGTGCAGTAACAGAGACCAAGTTCAAGGCTGCAGAGAGCACCCGTCTGCTACCAGGCTATACCTCATACCTCACTTTTTGGTCCCAAAACATGGACTGAAATCCTAAAGGTGGTGGTGTCCTGATATTCATAAAGGATATGCACACCTCCAGACTAGTAGCCCAAAATAATGCAACAGAGACACATCAGGTACAACTAACACTGGGTAAGACTGCAATCCAGGTTGAAGGCTGCTATACACCCCCACCATGTCCCAGCACTACCACTCCACATTCCTAAACATCCTGGAAAATAGTAAGGTACAGCCGAATACCCTTATACTGGGGGGCTTTAACTACCCCTACATTAACTTGGAAAATTATTCATGTACCAACACACTAGCTCAATGTTTTCTAGAATTCATAAATTCCAATGCCTTGGACCAACTCATTCTTACCCCCAACATGGGAAACAACATCCACGACCTGGTCATTATTAACATGGGCGACCGTTGCTCTACAACAGTACCCAACTCCTCACTGGACAGATCTGACCACAAGCTAATCACCATGGATATCCACATCCCACCCTCACCCCCTGTAAAAGAAGCTACTGTGAAAAAACATCTCCAGTGCTAACTTTGGCCTGCTAAAACAGAGGTGGCTAACTTCACGATGCCCATGCAAATGGAAAATAGGTGCACGAATGCTGAATCATACACTGATGCAGTGTATGAACACATACAAAAGTGTATAGAATGGGCCATACCAAACAGAAACAATATGCTCTCCTCCAAAAAAAAAGCCAATCTGGTGGAACCCTAACATACACAAACTCTACAACAGAAGGAAGAAACTATTGCAGAGAAAGGTGAAATCCCAAGACTGGAAGAACTCCCCTGTTAGCCTCAGCACAAAAATGAGATTCCTCAGCAAAACCTCTAAAGCTAGCTATGAAAACAACATTGTAGCTGATACTAAAGACAACCACAAGGCATTTTTATAGTTATATCAAGAACCTACATGGTAATGCTCGGATCTGCTCTGAACTACAGCACAATGGCAATACATATATCGAGCCAACTAATATTGCAATTATACTGGCTGATAGGTTCAGTGTGAACATTGCCCCCCTGTCACCACATAAAGGGCCTATCAATATACCAGAGGAATGCCAAGTTCTTAATATCATTGCTGCACAGGTAAAACCGCACTGTCCAAAGCCAAACATACAGCTTCCATGGGACCTCACAATATCCCTGCCTGTATTCTACATGAATTACAAAGTGAACTTGCACCACACCTGAGTGCCCTGTTCAATTACAGCCTCACTTCAGGCTTTGTTCATACCAAATGGCACACTACTATGGTCATCCCACTCCAGGAAAGGGGGAGAGACTACAGAGGCTGGGAACTACCAACCCATTAGCCTG